>NW_028319130.1:0-199847 GCF_062004578.1 Staurois parvus
GAAATGTATCTTTCAAGTGTAGTCCGATGTGTGTGGATGGAATCCTGTAATTGGACTTCGATGGTTCTCAGGGTCAGCACCGAGATCGCCCCACCATCGTTCTCAGGGTCAGCACCGAGATCGCCCCACCATCGTTCTCAGGGTCAGCACCGAGATCGCCCCACCATCGTTCTCAGGGTCAGCACCGAGATCGCCCCACCACGGGGCTTTCCTTGGTCACCTTGAATGTGGCTTATGAGGGAATCTGTGCCAAGTGAAATCCAGAGGTTGCCACTGCAGACCTCCCATCCTGAAACTGCTATTTGCCTGGCTGTCATATCAATGTAATGGACTCAACACTTCCTGACCAGTGGCAAGTAAGCAAAAAGATCCTCAGGATTCACTGCCTGCATGCTTGTTCCAGGTCAGTGATTTGGAATGTATCAGTCAGAAGATCAGCAACAATGTTCTGCATTTCCAGCCTTCATAGTTCTTCTCTCCATGCAGGTTTTCCTTTAAGCGGCAGTCTGTAGACTTGCAGAGATGATTAGATCTGTGATTGTGATTGGTGAACTCGGGTGTGTTTGGACCCAATCCCAATCCCACATGTGGGAGCCCAAAAGGAAGTGAACATGTCTACAGGCCAATCCTCTCTGGCTGGGTAGGGAAGCTTACACTCATGGCATCATCAGGAAAACCCTGTGGACTACGTATCCCATTATTTTTGTGTAATGAGCTCAGGCATGTTCAGACAAATCTGACAGACAATCATAGGCGGTACAGGCACTCCCCACCCTGCAGCTGCACATATGCAAGGGGCGTGTACATGAGTGGCAGCGGTGGGGTGGGGAGTTCCTCAGCCACCTATAATTGGCTGTTGGCTTTGACAGCTTCCTGGCAGGATAGCTCAGTTGGGTTTGGATGCGTGTCTGAATACTCATCCCTACTCTTGAGCTACCTGTCCATGGCGGTGCAGGCAGTGTGATCGTGTCGCACTGTATTCAGATCCTGGGAGCACACATGAAAGGGTGGCTCCACAGAACCCTTCAAGAGAAAGGAGCCACCCTAACATAGAAATGTAGGGCCAGCGCACAGGCACCAGCAGAATGGAGATGAAATGAGAACTTGTGATTGTAAACCTCAGACATGAAATGTGAACAAAGCATATCCCTCTGTAGTGTGTACTTGTCGCAATTCAGAGCATTAAGTGTCATTTCTGTTTGCTGCCTCATCCCTCTGCTGTCTGCATGAATCCCTTCTGACAAGTTTTCCTGACACCAAGAGAAAAATGGTGACAGAGGAGGGACCTCCAGCTGATTGATAGTCCCAGCTCTGTTCCTGTGTGCTGTGTTAAGGGGATGTGTCCCTCCAATCAGCTTGCAGAGCTCTCCTCACTGAGCCGCCTTTTTTTCCTGACCACTCAGACAAGCTTTATACATTCTGGTAATATATATAGGTCCATATATTTGGGCACAGGCACAATTTTCATACTTTTGGCTCTGTACGCCACCAGAATAAATTAAAACGAAACTAACCAAATTAATTTGAAGTGCAGACTTCCATCTTTAATTCAAGGGGTTGAACATAAATACCTAGTATAAATTTTAGGAACTGCAACCATTTTTATACACAGTCCCTCCATTTTCAGGGGCTCAAATATAATTGGACAAATGAATATAATCATAAATAAAATGTTCATGTTTAATATTTTGTTGAGAATCCTTTACTGGCAATGACTGCCTGAAGTCTGGAACCCATGGACATTACCAAGGACTGGGTTTCCTTCTTTTTGATGCTTCGCCTGAAGTCTGGAACCCATGGACATTACCAAAGACTGGGTCTCCTTTTTGATGCTTCGCCTGAAGTCTGGAACCCATGGACATTACCAAAGACAGGGATTCCTCCTTTTTGATGCTTTGCCTGAAGTCTGGAACCCATGGACATTACCAAAGATTGGGTTTCCTCCTTTCTGATGCTTTGCCTGAAGTCTGGAACCCATGGACATTACCAAAGACTGGGTCTCCTTTTTGATGCTTCGCCTGAAGTCTGGAACCCATGGACATTACCAAAGACAGGGATTCCTCCTTTTTGATGCTTTGCCTGAAGTCTGGAACCCATGGACATTACCAAAGACAGGGATTCCTCCTTCATTATGCTTTGCCTGAAGTCTGGAACCCATGGACATTACCAAAGATTGGCTTTCCTCCTTTCTGATGCTTTGCCTGAAGTCTGGAACCCATGGACATTACCAAAGACAGGGATTCCTCCTTTCTTATGCTTTGCCTGAAGTCTGGAACCCATGGACATTACCAAAGACAGGGATTCCTCCTTTATTATGCTTTGCCTGAAGTCTGGAACCCATGGACATTACCAAAGACTGGCTTTCCTCCTTTCTGATGCTTTGCCTGAAGTCTGGAACCCATGGACATTACCAAAGACTGGCTTTCCTCCTTTCTGATGCTTTGCCTGAAGTCTGGAACCCATGGACATTACCAAAGATTGGCTTTCCTCCTTTCTGATGCTTTGCCAGGCTCTAACTGCAGCTGTCTTCAGTTGTTCTTTTTCTGCCTTTAGTTTTGCCTTCAGCAAGTGAAATGCATGCTCAATTGGGTTGAGATCAGGTGATTGATCCGCCGTTGCAGAATATTCCACTTCTTTTCCTTCAAAAGCTCCTGGGTTGCTTTTGCAGTGTGTTTTGGATCATTGTCCATCTGTACTGTGAAGCGCCATCCAATCTACTTTGCTGCATTTGGCTGAGTCTGTGCTGACAGTATATCTCTAAACACTGCAGAATTCATCTGGCTGCTTCTGTCACATCATCAATGACCCAGTGCCACTGGAAGCCATGCATGCCCATGCCATCACACTACCTCCACCATGTTTTACAGATGACATGTACTTTGGATCATGAGCTGTTCCAAGCCTTCTCCACACTTTTTTTTCTTCCCGTCATTCTGGTACAGATTAATCTTAGTTTCATCCCTCCAAAGAATGCTTTTCCAGAACTGGTCTGCCTTTTTTAAATGTTTTTTGGCAAAGTCTTATCTGGCTTTTCTATTCTCCAGGCTTATGACTGGTTTGCACCTTGTGGTGAACCCTCTGTGTTTGCTCTCGTGAAGTCTTCTCTTGATTGTAGACTTTGACAATAATACGCCCTCCTCCTGGAGAGTGTCCTTCACTTGTCTGGATGTTGTGAATGGGTTTTCCTTTACCATAGAGAGGGTCCTGCTATCATCCACCACTGTTGTCTTCCATGGACGTCCATGCCTTTTTATGTTGCTGAGCTCACCAGTGCGTTCTTCTTTCCTCAGAATGTGCCAAACTGCAGATTTGGCCACTCCTAATGTTGCTGCTATCTCTCTGATGGATTTGTTTCCTTTTTGAAGCCTCACGATGGCCTGTTTCACTTGCATGGACAGCTCCTTTGAACGCATGATGTAGGTTCACAGCAATAAATTCCAACTGCAAATACCACACTTAGAATCAACTCCAGACCTTTTACCTGCTTAATTGATGAAGAAATAACAAAGGAGTAGCCCAAACCTGGCCATGAAATAGATTTTGATTCAATTGTCCAATTACTTTTGGTCCCTTGAAAAAGGGGGGGGGCTGCTCTTTAGAGCTGTAAATCCTAAACCCTTCCTCCAATTTGGATGTACATACCCTCAAATTACACCTGAGAGTGCACTTTCAGCCCATATCCATTATATAACTATAGCTTGAATATTGTTTGGTAAATATCTGAAAAAACCTAAGACTATGCCTGCATCCAAATATATATGGACGTGTATGTATATATGTTTTGACCTGGTCACATGAATGAAGCTGTGCCACAACTGCTTACAAATTACATGGTTGCAACGCTGTGGTGTAGGCTTTTAGAGGTTAAAATAGCCTCCTTACCACCTTTCAAAGATCCTGTGGAAAGCAATCCACTACAGATCGTGCTTCAGAGGGATACCGCTAGTGTGCTATCCACTAAAAAGTTCAAACACTCCAGCGCTCAGACAGAAGTACATCCATTTGGTGTCCTAAAACGTAATGCTTTGCCCGATGCAGCCCTACTCAGATTGGGAAATCTTCAACAAACTGCAGAAAGGCACAGGAGGGTGCAAACGGCTAGTGCATTACCACCATAAATATTTACTGGATCCCCGAAAACAATTCTATGTTCCCAAATATAAGAAACAGGCGTATTAAATGACTTCAGCCTTATGGCGATGTCTTCTGTCCATATGTAACACAGTTGGAAGACTGACGCGTTTCGGGGGACGTGCCCCATCTCCAGAGTACTGAGATTGTGATTTTAGATTTGGCTGCATCACCCCCTACTGGACTTCTACAGTAAATGCTGTATTTTATTTGGCATCTTATACCTCCTCTGCCATTTCTCATGCATTGATAGTCATCGTTCTTATGCGTTTATAAATCCTTTTTGTGTTCTTCTAGAGCGCTTCATTTTATTGCCTCGCCCCCCTCCCCATGCTTACCTGGGCATCACCGCATATATTTTTGGGTAACCTATTGGTAGAGAGTGTAGGGTCCTTTGCCTCCTCCAAATCCACTTCTTCTGTCATTTATGACCCCCCCTCCTTGTATCAGATCTGATTTGCTATCTTTCAGGTATGTTTTGTTGGCAGTTTATAGTGTATAGTATTTTTGTTGTTTTGTAGTAGAGAATTTGTGAATGAAGAGCTGGCCAGTATGAATATTGAATCTAAATCAAGCACACTGACAGCTAAAAGCCCATCGAAGCTCCAGGCAAATATAATTCATTGTGTGGCGGCTTTCCCTACGGCATAGAAGCTGCCACTTCCCTCTATTTACATGAAATACGTTGAGTGAATGTGAAAAGGCCGACTTGTAGACAGTGGGATTGATTTACTAAAGGCAAATAGACTGTGCTGTTGCTCCAGAGCTTTGTGAATGATGGCAAGCTGGGCTGACTTCTATCATCCAGTCGTATGCAAGCAAAAATGCTGCTTTTTTTTTTTCTTGCATGTGATTGGGTATTCTTTGCAAAGTGAAGCTTCACCTCATTTACTAAGCTCTGGAGTAACTGCACTTGCAAAGTGCACAATCTATTTGGCTTTAGTGAATTAACCCCAGTGTATAGCTGTTTTATGGTAAATAGGGAAGTGTTGGGGTATCTGTGGTTTTGTTTTTTTTTTGTTTTTTTATATATTGCTGTTTGTCCCCATTGTGGGGCTGACCCCTAACTTTCTTACTGTGGTCACCAGCACAGGACATGAGGGTAGATCACTCCAGTAAGGACACAGAAACCCATAGAATATAAATTTTCAGATTTTATTATCTTAGCTTGCATATTTCCTGGTACAACCAAGTCAACAGTACTTAAAAGTGGCTTAATAAAAGCTTGTAAACCAGCGTGCCATAGCATTATAACGGATCTGGTAAATGGCAGAAATGCGCACTCACCGACCGCGCAGAGGAAATGCGCATGTGTATATCAAATCATCAATCGATCTGCTGGGCTTACGGGGCCTCCTTAGGTTTGAGTCAGCCAGGATACACGTTCCTTCCACGTACAGGCTTCCCTCCTCTGGATAGAATATGTAGCTGCGTCTGTCGGCCCCTCCAATCATCCCAGATCAGGCACTTGTTCTGATCTCACTAGCTACCACAATCCCCCCAGAGAAGAACCTGTGTGTTGGGAGATCCGTTGAAGGTACAAAGTTAGGAGAACTAGTGAAGAAAGTCCAGCATCCTCCACACAATAGAGCGTTCTTTCTTCACTCAAACCTAAGGAGGCCCCAGTAAGCCCAGCAGATCGATTGATGATTTGATATACACATGCGCATTTCCTATGCGCGGTCGGTGAGTGCGCATTTCTGCCATTTTCCAGATCCGTTATAAGCTGTGTTCACCACATTCACAGATCGATCGCACGATTTCATGAACATTTATATTTTTGATTGAACATTTTAGATCCAATTTTGTAGAATTTTATATCGTGTTATATAGTGCTGCACTTTATTTATATCAGAGGTGGTTGTGATCATCTTCAGTGCTTTTAACTGCTTATTTGCCATTTTATTAGTAGCACTCACTTTGTTTTATATTACTTGCCATAGCATTGCCTATGCATAACAATCCTGGGGACATCCAGTCCCAGGGATAAAAGGTAAGACTGGTCATAGACAGGCTGATTGGGGGGGGAAGAACGGATTCCGCCATTTGTACATGCAAGGTGGATGCAGGAATCCTCCCCACTGTGCCATTGTATTCTGAAAGCTGGATTCTTCCACTATTGGAGTACGCCGATCAGCGGCTGCAAAAACGCACAGGAGGTGCAAACGTCTAGTGCATTACCACCATAAATATTTATTGGTTCTTGAAGACAGTTGCATGTTCACAAATATTATAAGAAACAGACGTATTAAATACCAACTCCAGCCTTAAGGCGATGTCTTCTGTCCATATGTAACACAGTTGGAAGGCTGACGCGTTTCGGGGGCCGTGCCGCGCTCCCCAGAGTACTGCCATTGTGAACCAAGATTTAGAGTTGGCTGCACCACCCCCTACTGGACTTCTACAGTATGCTGTATTTTTAATTGATATCTAATACCACATGTGCCATTTCTCATTTTTTATGTAAAAGTGGCCTAATGAAACTCGTAACCAGTGTACCACAGTATTACCTACACAGAACAATCTCGGGGACATCCAGTCCCAGGAATACAAGGTAATGCAGGCCATAGACGGTTCGTTTATCGGCCAAGTTTTCGGCCAAAAAACGAAACATCAGTCGTTCTGTTGCCACCAATGATTACGAAAATTGTCTGTTTTTCGTAAATTTTCCAGCATGACCGATAAAAGAAATGAGGAGGAACCGTGAAAATCGACCGATGACATTGCCCCACTAACGGTGCGAATATCGGCCGATTATTCTTTCGGACGAAAATTTGGAAGATAAACGAACAGTCTATGGCCTGCATAAGGCTGGTCATAAACTGGCTGATGGGGGGGTGGGGAAAGAATGTCCCCATCCGTATATGCAAGTTGGATGGAGGAATCCTCCCCATTGTGCCATTGTATTCTGAAAGTGGGATTCTTCCACTGTCCGAGTACATCGATCAGCGGCTGCAGCCAGCTGATTGAGAAATTTTCAGAATTTGACAGAAGTTGATCATTGGATCAGCTTCTGCCGAGCAGTAACAACCATAGATGGATCGAAATTCAGCTGGTCCCTGCTGAATCCGCCAAATTTTGATCCATCTATGGACAGCCTAAAGCTGGCCATAGACTTCCGATAAAGTTGCCGAATTATCGGCCGATATTCGGATTGTTAGTGGGGAAATCTGTTGGCCGTTTTTCGTAATTTTTAGACATTTAGAAAATCAGCCCTGCTGGAAAATTGTTGGACGATTTGGTCGTTTGGCCAATTTTCGCTGTAATTATGGTCAAATCGGCCGTTCTTTTTGCCGATTTTCAAATTAATTGAATATGAAGAAATCGATTTTGCAGGAGAAGAAGAAATAGATTTAGCAGGAGAAGAAGAAGAAAAAGTTGCAACATTGTATCTATTTGTATCCATTTCGGATACAGATGTTTCTATTCAAGTACAAATAGATATGTTTCTTTTTCTTCTGCATAATCTTTTTCTTCTGTCAAATATAATAGCGAGTCTCTAAGCAGGGACACTGCTATTATATTAATTGACGGCCGTAGACGGGACGAAAACCAGCCGACTTTTTTTTAAATTAGTAGTAACGTCGGCCGACTGACCGATTTTTTTTTTTTTTTTTTTTTTTTTTTTTTTTTTTTTTTACAATTTTCTAAAAAAAATTTTCTCCAAGTCTATGGCCTGCTTAAGGTGGTTGTAAAGACTCGTGTTTTTTTTTTTTTTTTTTTTGTTTGAACGAAGGTAAAAAAAACAAAAAACATGAGTCTTTACAACCGCCTTAGGCTGTCCATGGATGGATCAAAATTCAGCGGATTCAGCAGGGACCAGCTGAGTTTTGATCCATCTATGGGCAGCCTAAAGTGGTTGTAAAGACTCATGTTTTCTTTTTTTTTTAACCTTCGTTCATTCTATGCATGAAGGTAAAAAACCTTCTTTGTGCAGCAGCCCCCCCCCCCCCCCCCCAGCGCTTTCCTTGTCCCCACTGCAACCCTGCAATGTGCACTGGAGCTTTGGCTCTCTGGAAAATCTCTTTTTCAAATGGCTGAGACAGAGATGCCAATGGCAATGTCACTCACAGCCAATGAGGAGAGAAGTGGGGCAGCTCTGTGTGTGAATGGACACGCAGAGCAGCAGCTCAGGAGCAAGCCTGCTTGGGTGCCCCCATAGTAAGCTGCTTGCTCTGGGGGCACTAGGCAGGAGGGAGGGGCCAGGAGCGCAGGCAGGGGGAACTGAGAAGAGGAGGATCAGGGCTGCTTTGTGCAAAACCACTGCATAGAGCAGGTAAGTATGGCTTTGTTACTATTCCTTTTTTTTTTTTTATCAATTTAGGGGTGGGAAATTGCATTCACCAATTTTATTGAAGTTCTAGTAGTCGGTTTGTGGGCTGTTTCAGAGATCAGTATTATGTCTTTGTGGGCAGTTTTGTAAAGAATCCATCCATGTGTAATTGAAATAATCACTTTTCACAGCTGTAAAAGTGTTCTGCTATTTATCTACTGTGCTGCAATTTACGATTTCCTCTGTTGTGTTTTGTGTTGTTGCTGGTGAGCGCTAATGTTGCTCTTTGGTTGCATTTTTTGTTCGTATTTGTCATGTCTGTGCCAACACCACGCCTTTCTGTAAGGTCATTCCTATGAGAAAGTCATCACATGGTGGTGTGTACCTTCCTGGTCATGTGTGATAAGGAAGAGCCTGTCTATAATCCTGCCGTTCCCTGGATGCAGAGAATCTGAAGAAAATAACCTGAGCTTATATAGAGAGCAAATTCCTTCATGTATGGGGGCCGTGTTCTCCGAGTCCTGACAGCAGCCATGATTGCGTACCCCCAGCTATGGACCCCCATGTGGCTTCCTGCTGCCCTTGATTTCACTATTTCTAACCCTTCAACAGCTGTTTAGTACCTGTTCTGTCTGAGCGTCTTCTGTTATAAATGTTCAAATTATAAAGATATGTCAGGTTTTTATTGGTTTTTTTTATTGTTTTTATTGGGGTTTTTTTTAAATTTTTTTGTTTGTTTTTTTTGTTTTTATTGGTTTTTTTTTGTTTTTATTGGTTTTTTTTTGTTTTTATTGTTTTTTTGATTGTTTTTATTTTTTTTGTTTGTGTTTTTTTTTTTTGTTTTTTTTTTAGATGTTCTATTTTAACCTCCTATGCCTTCAACATAGTGAGATCAGATCACATCACTTTTTAAATGGGCTTGCAGCACACCATAAAGCGCTACATTTTGGACATGCACTTTTTTTTTTTTTTAAACCGCACACCATGTACTGTGCCTGGTACTGTGTTTTGTGCTCCTTCAGAAATTGGCCTCATGCACACTGGGCCTTTTTTTTAAATTTACAACTGCTGTTTTGGGCGCCCCGGCGTTTTTTTTTTTTTTTCCTAGAGCCAGTAAACTGCCCAGCATGTTGTCTTAGGTATCCATGCACACATAGGCTTTTACCAGCATTTTTTGGCAGGGGGCGTTTTCAGGCTGGAAACAAAAACCCAGAACTACTTAGTTTAAAGAGGAGTTTTTCAGCTGTAAAAACGCTCTATGGGTCCTTTCACACGGGCGCTCCATATGTCCGTTTTTTCATCTGTTTACGGATGAAAAACGGGCACCCATGTATTTCTATGGACTAGCGGATGTAAACGGATGATCATCTGTTTACATCCGTTAATGTCCACATCCGTTAACAGCCGTTTTTTTGAACGGGAAAAAAACTTATTTTTCTTCCGTTTTAAAAAAAAAAAAAAAAAACCCACAAAAAACGGACTGGATGAAAACCATCTAAAAAAAATTGGATGTAAATGGATATGAAAATGGAGGTAAAAAGTGAAGTCTTGATCCGTTTAGCTCCGATTTTGGGGAAAAGAAAAACACAACTGAAATTACAAAAAATGGAACGCCCGTGTGAAAGGACCCTTATGCTGAAAAACACAACTATCCAGTGTTTGAGCATTTTTGGGCTTCAAGCTTTTGTGGGAGTATAGTTCTGCTAAAAAATGCAATAAAACTCGCGGCATCCTACAACTAATGCTACTGGTGTTTCTTTTATAACATCCATTGTGCATGAGGCCTTAGGTTCCATGTACACTAGGTTTTTTTGTTTTTTTTTTGTTTTGTTTTTGTATTTTGTGTTTTTTTTTTTTTTTTTTTTTAGCTCCTAGAAGCTGTTCTCGGCATTTTCTACATGTCCATACACACTATTTTTGGCTAGTAGAGTATTTTCAAGCTTTGTCGTTTAGGAGCAGAAAAAGATCATTTCTGTAGGGTTAGTGGGAGCGGTTTTCCGGGAGAAAAAAAAATGTTAAAAGCTACTAAAACACTCCCAAAGCTTTCTTCTAGTTTTTTTTTTTTTCCCTACATGTATTGTAAAAATGCTCCTAAAAACACTATTACCAGTGTTTATCCAGCATTTTTTTGAGCTTAATAAAATACACTGTATGCATGGAGTCTTAATGGCACTGCAACGTTCTTTCAGGCACTTCCTGTTACAGGGTGACAACGTTCTCTCTGAGACTCCCAGCTGTGCCTTGTTACTCTGGTGTATGGGCTTCGGTGCCGGGTGATAGGAAGTGGCTGTAAGGAGCAGCAATGAGATTCATCAAAGGATATTGAAAATGTGAAATCCATATTTAATTTAAAAAGGGCAGTTGATGTTCATGATGCACAGCACTAGTTTGGATATGCTCAGGGGCGGACTGACAACTCATGGGGCCCCCGGGCAATAGGGGATCATGGGGCCCGTGTCCTTGCCCAAACTCAAAAAAGCCTATGAAAAAGGTACCAGGGGCATCTCATGGGGCCCCCTACTGACGCCGGGCCCTCGGGCAGTGCCTGAGTTTCCTTATGGTCAGTCCGCCCCTGGGTATGCTTTATTTCTACTGAAACTTGGGTAAAGCTGAGTAATCGGTAATGGTTCTCACTAGGGAGGAGTCCTTCCCGCATTGTAAGTAGTATCTCAGTCCGGGTGTGTGTCAGGTCAATGTCCCCGCACAGCCACAAGACAGGTGTGTGCCGGGATTCCTGCCAAGAGCCAAACCTTCATCCCGCCAAAGTCCTGCAGCATTGGAACACGAAGCGGTTACTCTGGTAGCGGGCGTGTTGCTGCATCAATCATCTGTTTTATCTTTCATGGAAGTTTGTTAGCCGGAATGTCAGAGGTGCTGCCACCGAGTCAGCGGCCATGACTGTGGTGACAGGAAACCAGTGCTGCAGTCCTGATATACGGACACATCAGCCTCAGATGTCTCCAGCAGCTGGAGGAGGAAACCGTTCCAGGAATAAATGGTCTTGTGGTTGAGCGAAGGGAAGAGCAGCTCAGACTGAGGAATGTACTGCTGGATCCATCTGAGGGAACTCGCCATCCTTCTCCTGTGTGGAGAAAAGAAAAACAACTCCACTTTAAAGTGATCAGATTTTTATTTCTTTTTTTAAATGTAAGTGTACTACCTCTCATAGAGATCATGGTACTTCCCTTGACAATCTCTGTGTTGTGTGTGTTTTTTTTTTCTCCAGAAGGACTGAGGCATCTTTGTTCAGGCATCATCCATGGTCAGCATTTATGTCTGACACAGATCAGCCCCTGCTCACTTTCAACAAAGTTAAAATGCAGAAGTCTGATCACTAGGGGAGAGGAGACTGAGGAAATGCCTTCCTTTGCCTGCAGACAACAGATCAGCATTATCTCATCCTGTGCAAAGTCACAGGATAGAAGCTCAATGACTCCTCCCCCCCCCCCCTTTTTTTTTTTTTTTTTTTTTTTTCTCCACAAGGACTGAGCCATCTTTGTTCAGGCATCATCCATGGTCAGCATTTATGTCTGACACAGATCAGCCCCTTCTCACTTTCAACAAAGTTAAAATGTAGAAGTCTGATCACTAGGGGAGAGGAGACTGAGGAAATGCCTTCCTTTGCCTGCAGACAACAGATCAGCATTAGCTCATCCTGTGCAAAGTCACCGGATTGAAGCTCAATGACTCCTCCCCCTTTTTTTTTTTTTTTTTTTTTTTTTTTTTTTTATGGTTCACGCAGATGGACATATACAGCCCTATAATGTGAAATGTGTATTTATGTACCTGCAAGCAATGGGAATTGCCTTCCAATCCTGAAAAACAATTTTTTTGGTGAAGAGAATCTTTATTCTGCGCTCATTATTATACGTATTCTGCGTTTATAGTATGAAAGCAGCCAATGTCACATACATGTACGTGTTGCTGAGATGTGAACAGGCAGCGGTCACCCTCCTCTGTGTATTTTGGAGTCAGAAAAATCTTAAAGCATCTCTTTCTGCAGAGAAACCATTCCATCTCATAAACACCTCTTCTACTTCTATACTGAGGGCACGTTTTTATTGGGAACAGGAATGATGGGCCCCAGAATTACCCTCTCCAGAGCTCATCTGTTGTTATGGTTTGGTTACAGGTATGGTAGTATCAAATATTTAAAGCTGAACTCCAGGTATGGATTTTATTGGATAGTTACATTGGTCCAGCTTGGTGCTCTGTGATTGGATGAGGTGGGGCAGTGATGTCACAAACTCCACCTGGTCCAATCAGAGAACGCCTTGCATTCACTGAGAAAAAATTAAGATGTTCTATAAATGGCACCCCTGCTGAGCAAGTGACCCGCTTCTGCACTGATTCTTCACTTGCACACAGGTATGGCATCGGTGCAAGCTGGACTAATGTAACTATGCAATAAAATCCATACCTTGGGTTTAGCTGCAAAGCGCCATGCACATGGGTGCGGTTCCCTTGCAGTGCGAAGACACTGCGAAGTCCAATATGCCCTAGAGCTGCATATAGACACTCATTGATGGTTGTACGCAGCTTCTTGCTAAAGTAGCGCTCGTGAAGATTATTATTATTATACAGGATTTATATAGCGCCAACAGTTTGCTCAGCACTTTACAACATAACGGGAGACAATACAGCAACAATACAGTTCAATACAAGAGGGATAGGAGGGTCCTGCTCCTTGGAGCTTACAATCTAAGAGGGAGGGGCTAGTGGTACAAAAGGTAGTAACTGTGGGGGAGGGACTGGTAGGAGGAGTAGAAGATTCCATTGTTAGCTGAGGGCAGGATAGGCTTCCCTGGTTTTCAGAGATGGCCTAAAAGTGAGCAGAGTAGGCGATAGTCTGATAAATTGGGGTAGAGAGTTCCAGAGGATGGGGGATGCTCTGGGGAAGTCCTGGAGACGAGCATGGGAGGAGGAGACAAGGGAGCTAGAGAGTAGGAGGTCTTGCGAGGAAGAGATATCATTCGCTGAATGTTCTGTAATGTGCAGCTCCAGGACATCCCGGACACAAGAAATAGGCAATGTCTTTATGGGATTGGTATGGTGCAGTTGTGCCCCCTCAATCCCAGCCAGGACAAACTGATCAGCACTCGCAGCCATTGGCTGCAGGCACTGATCGGGTGCTGGTTTTCCAGCAGGATAGGGAGCTGTACACACGGGCTTGAAAATCGGCTGGTTTGAACCATCTGTTTTTGGCCCTTGAGTACCTGGTAAACATATCTGTGGACCATAGGGTCATTTATCAAGCAAACTGTCATCCGGGTTAGTTGCAGATCAGGGCACCTCTGCAGCCAGCAGCAGAGAGGGGGACAGAACTCCTCCTACAACTCATGCGCCTCTCTGTGCAGCCACAGCAGTCTTCATAAGGTGAGCGGACACGGACCTGTCATCTGCCCGCTCTACTCTGATCAGCAGACAGATCCCCACTGATCAAAACAGAGTCCGCCTCGTGTGAAAGGGACCGAAGCCCAGTTAGGGTGAAATGCGTCAGAGGGGTGTGGCTAAGGGCATGGTTTTTGTTAGCAAACAGACCTGGAATTAAAGTCTAAAACTCTATACTCGGTACAACCTCATCTTTTATATTTTACCAAACAGTTGGCTAATTTGTTGCATTTTTGTGCTTTAAAAATAACTTTAGTTTTTTTTTATTACTGAAATTTAGCGTTTCCTGGACTTTTGCAGTAATATTGTGTGACATGAAAAATTGCAACTACCACTATTTTATTCTCTAGGCTTTCTGCTTTCAGGAAATATATTGGGTTTTGAAGTTTTTTGCAAGGGTATTTAGCAGTTTTATGTTTACTAAAATATTTGCATTTCCATGTTGTGTGTACTGTGGGAGGCCGGATACAGGGGACGCAGGGTCCGGGGAGGCCGGATACAGGGGACGCAGGGTCCGGGGAGGCCGGATACAGGGGACGCAGGGTCCGGGGAGGCCGGATACAGGGGACGCAGGGTCCGGGGAGGCCGGATAGAGGGGACGCAGGGTCCGGGGAGGCCGGATAGAGGGGACGCAGGGTCCGGGGAGGCCGGATAGAGGGGACGCAGGGTCCGGGGAGGCCGGATAGAGGGGACGCAGGGTCCGGGGAGGCCGGATACAGGGGACGCAGGGTCCGGGGAGGCCGGCTACAGGGGACGCAGGGTCCGGGGAGGCCGGCTACAGGGGACGCAGGGTCCGGGGAGGCCAGATACAGGGTCCGGGGAGGCCGGCTACAGGGGATGCAGGGTCCGGGGAGGCCAGATACAGGGTCCGGGGAGGCCGGCTACAGGGGACGCAGGGTCCGGGGAGGCCAGATACAGGGTCCGGGGAGGCCGGATACAGGGGACGCAGGGTCCCGGGTTTAGGAACACTTTAAAGTGGAACATTCCCTTTTGGGAGGAGCTCGGCTTTAGGATTGGGAAATACCGGATGGCAATGGTGCTCTGTGGCTGATATTCTCAGACGTTCCCCTGATCTTAGTGGAAATGACTGTACCTCAATACTTTCTGTATTGCTGAAAACTTGCTTTTGTCAAGTCTGTTTTGTCTAAGCCTGGGTTCACACTTCTCCGATGCCGCATATTGCGGCATATCGCATGTGAATTCTGTGCGTTGCGATTTGAGACAAAAAGGTGCAGGACCCTTTTTTTTTTTTTGTCCGCACTAGAATCGGATCATATAGGTATTCACACCCATGTGATCCGATTCCACACATCACACATGAGCTGAGTGCGATTATGACGCAGTGTGGTATTCGCTCAGAAATCGCTGCGAATTCCGCAGCGCATCAGTGTGAACCCGGGCTTAAGGTGGCCAAAGATGGATTGAAATTCAGCAGGGACCAAACAAATCGATCCAGGTTTCGCCATCCCTGTTCGATTGTGCCAAATGGGAATGCTGGAAAAACGTTTCTCAATCAGCAACTGCAGCCAATTCATTCTGAGAGCGGAGGAGTCCTGCTGTCACTATACATTGTCTCAGTGGGGAAGATTCCTCTATTCACCTCTGTTTTGTGGATCATCTCGCTGACAAAAAGTCCCATTTGTGATATAATAGTTTTAGGACAGGTTCTCTTTAATGAGATCGCAGGATTTGTTTTTTTTTGTTTTTTTTTAAGACCATTCGCTTCTTCCCAGGAAAAGTGACACCAGAAACCAGAAATGACGCTCACATCTGCGTTTATTCCAGCTGGAGGAGATCAGCGAATGGATGATTATTGTACCATTTTGTATATAATTTTTTTTTTTTTTAGTAATTTTGCACGGTTTTTCATCCTCCGGTCCCTTGTTCCCTCCCTCCTCCGGTCACATACAGAATCACGGCTTCCCTGGGCACTTCTTAGTCTGGGAAAGGAGGTTGTCCTGTGGAAAGTGTTGCCTAGCAACCCCAGCCTGACCCCGCTACCCGGAAGGATCTGGTTGCACGAGGCCTGCACACAGCACTGCTCTCTCCTCTGCCGTCCTCTTCCCCCCGGGATCTGTGCTCAGCCTGGAGGACTCTGATCACCGTCCACACTGACTGCCCCTGCTGGCCGCAGGAAGCGGACCCTTCCCATCCTTCTCCGGGGATTGGACATCGTCTTCCATAGAAGTGTCATCACAGAGCGGAGTGTCTCCTCCATGCTCTCCATTCTATTCCCCGGAGAGTGATTCCCCCAGACATTCATGGTTCTTCCCTTTGCAATGCAGTGTGGGAATTGTGGCCCCCTGCTGTGAGCGGTGTTTTCTCCTCTGGGGCCCCAGGTGTCTTTGTTTAGGCAGAAGACATGGATGGGTTTGAAGGAGAAGCTTCCACCGCCTCCATGGTGTCAGGGACCAGCAGTCCTTACCAGCCCACCACGGAGCCCGTCAGACAGAACCAGGGCTGGCGGGGTCTCCAGTGTGACATGGACTACATCCGCTCCCTCTGTGGGGTCCTGAAATGCAGCCAAGTGGTGAGTGATGGGGGGCTGGGCATGGGGGTTTGGAGGTAAATGATGGGGTCATGGGGTGTTTTATGTTGGGGATCTGGGGGAATGAGTGAGTGATGGGGGTCTGGGAGGGGGGAGGTGAATGATGGTGATCATGGGGTGTTTAATGTTGGGGATCTGGGGGAGTGAGTGATGGGGGTCTGGGAGGGGGGAGGTGAATGATGGGGGTCATGGGGTGTTTAGTGTTGGGGATCTGGGGGAATGAGTGAGTGGTTGGGGTGGGGGCAGGGGTTGGTTGGTGAATGATGGGGATCATGGGGTGTTTAGTGTTGGGGATCTGGGGGAATGAGTGAGTGACTGGGGTTGGGGAGTGGGGAGGGGGGCAGGGTTTGGTTTGTGAATGATGGGGATCATGAGATGTTTAGTGTTGGGGATCTGGGGGAATGAGTGAGTGATGGGGGGCGGGGAATGGAGGTCGGGGAGTGGGGGGCAGGGGTTGGTTGGTGAATTATTGGGGTCATGAGGTGTTCAGTGTTGGGGATCTGGGGGAATGAGTGAGTGATGGAGGTCAGTGGGGGGTGAATGATGGGTATCATGAGGTGTTTAATGTTGGGGATCTGGGAGAATGAGTGAGTGATTGGGGTCGGGAAGTGGGGGTAGGGGCGGGGGTTGGTTGGTAAATTATTGGGGTCATGAGGTGTTCAGTGTTGGGGATCTGGGAGAATGAATGAGTGGTGGGGAAGTAATGATGGAGACTTGGGGGTGGTAAATAATTGGATCTGGATGTGGATGAGGGGATGTCTGCACAACGCAGGGGATCTGCATTTCATATTTTGCTTGAAATATCTTGGCAGATTTTTTGTTTTTTTTGGTTTTTTTTATTGCATTTACTTATTGAAGGGTCAGCCCACCTGTATCGTCTTTCCAGTATATTATCCGGATGTTTCTAGATGGAATCCTAAGTGACTTTTGATGACTCCCGGGGATGACCGTTTTGAGATCACCCCACCACGTCTCTGCTTGGTCCCCTGGAATGTGGAGTATAAGGGAATCTGTGCCGAGGGAAACACAGAGGCTGCTTCTGCAGACCTCACATCCTGGAAATGCTATTTGCCTGGCCGTCAAATTGATCTAATGGCTGCAACACTTCCTGAGTCCCTGCCTGGCTGCAAGTAAGGAAAAAGGCGTTCTGAATTCACTGACTGCATGCTTGTTCCAGGTCCGTGATTTGGAAAGTACTGGTCAGATCAGCAGGATCAGAATGCGCTCCTCCTTCTTGCCAAAGAGGGAGCGCATACTCTGCAACGCGTCGCCATCTTTGATCGTCAGTTCCGGATGTTGACGTCCCTTCTGCCCTTCGTGCTGCGTTCCACGCCGACCAGGAAGCCTCCAGAACTACCTGCCAGCTGGTTCACAGCTCCCATCTGCTGTGGCCCGGGACCATTACTGACCACCATCCCTATTGACCTAAGATCATTCCTCCATTGTCACTGCTATTGGGTTTTATAATACTACACTCAGATGGCGCTTGTTTTCTCCCTTCCTTGATCTATTCAGAGTCCTCTCCTGCTCTCATTACAAGCTGCCTAATTGTGGACATTTAGGGCTCATGTACACTGCAGCTGATAAACTCACGTTTAGGAGCCGTTCAGCGTTTTTTTCAGCAGCCCCTGAACTCACCCTAATGTTTTCCTATGTGTCCATGTACACATCATCATTTACAGGCAGTTGAGTTTACAGTCGTTTTTTTGAACGCAGAAAACTTGCATTCAGCAGTCGATTTTATCAACGCAAAATGCTTGTAAATTCGGCAAATCACATTTATAAGCATTTGTGTTTGAGAATTTTTTTTAACTCTTCCAGTTCCCGATGCTGTCCAGAGCCTTTCTTCATCATAACAAATGCATGCAAAGCATTTTTAAGGTACTCAGATGGACAAAACACTGAATACAGGATGTTCCTACCAAGCTTGTCACACATGGTAATGACCAATTCACACCTCAGACCTCTCCCCCCCCCCTTGGAAACAAAAGATATGTTAATGACCATTCACACCTCAAATTCCTCATGAAGACCCCCTGCCAGGTGACCTTAATGACTCCCTCCACCAGACACCTTTCCCACTCTTGAAAACAAAAGAAATGTTAATGAGCAACTCACACCTAAGCTAATCTCAACACTTACTGCTGTCTCTGCTTCCACTCTCTGTATTTCTCTGAAACAGTTTGAAATAGTTAATAATTTACCACTTTGCAGTGCATTCTGGGCATTTGGGAGCTTCTCCTGTGCTTATCTTTCAAAAACGCTTCTAATTGAAAACGCGCATAAACGTGTTATGCAGACGCAGCTAAACAGACGTTTTTTAACCTTCGTTTTTTTAAAGTTAACTTTAATGTATTTTCTACTGAAATATTGCACTTGATAAACCGTTGTATAAATTTTATATCCCTTTTAAAAAAACTTGGTACTACTGCAATTTTATTCTCTAGGGTCTTTGCTTTTAGAAAATATATAATGTTTGAGGGTTTTAACTAATCTTCAGGCCTAAAATAAGTTTTTAAAATGTGTGCAAAAGAATTAAAAAACAGCTCTGGCAGCGAAAGGGTAAAACCGTCTGTAGACTTGCAGAAGTGATTATATATATATATTGTGGTTAATGATGAGCTTGCATGTATTCAGAATAGGACGCAAACTCACATGTTCTAGTCCATCAAGTAGCTGTCACCTGTATGGGCCAATCGTCCAGGGCCGCTTGTATACATCAGAGATTCCTGGGCCGGAGAGTATTGGTCCATACAGGTGACTGCTCCTTGTCAGGCTTGCATATGTGGGTTCTAAACCGTGAATAAAGGGGTACCACTAGTCCTCCTTTATGGGGCCCCGGCCAGCATATAGGTGAATTGGATGTGGGCAGTGAGTGATCAGCACAGTATAGGGGGAGATTACTGGAACCAATCCCCTGTATGGCTTTCTCAGCAGCAGCTGAAAGCCGGCTTCTTCTCCTCTCCCTCCCGCTAGCTTTCAGCTGCTGTAGAGAGAGCCATACAGAGGATCTGTTTCAGTAATTGCCATTTCTTTCCTGAATGAACGCAATGAGTGATCGGTACTGATTACTCACTGTGTTCATTCATAACTGATGTACTCTTCCTACCACTCCATCCCCCACAGCTATCTCCTCCTGTACCACCATCCCTTCCCTCCTAGATTGTAAGCTCCAAAGAGCAGGGCCCTCGATCCCCTCATGTTTTGCATTGTGTTGGTATTGTTCTGTCACATGTTCTGTCCCCCTTTGTAATGTACAGCGCTGAGCGAACTATTGGCGCTTTATAAATACTGTATAATAATAATAATATTCATGCATAGGCACCCCAACACATGCTTTTACTTTAATATGGGGGGGGGCCTCAAAGTTTTTTGTGTGTGTGCGGTGTTTCTTTTTTTTTTTTGGGGGGGGGGGAAGTGTTTGGGTGGAATTGTAACTATTTTTTTTTCTTTTGCATTACATAAGGCACAAAAAGTCCCCTTTTGTGATGGCAGGTTCTCTTTAATTGGACACCAGGGGTCTAAAAGAGCTGTGATTGGCTCTGTCAGTAACAGGCCAGTCATTGTGCTGGAAACATGCACTGAGCGCACTTTCAGCACATACCTCAGGCCTCTATGTATGTATATGTGCAGAGGCAGACCATTAAAGTCATTGTAAACCCTTACATATATCCAGTGAAGTGATATACAGAGATGAAACAAATCCTCCTACATAAGTTGTACCTGTTTATCTGCTGTCTTCTCTTCTCTACAGTGCTGAATTTATAAACTGCTATTTTGTTCTCTAGGGTCTCTGCTAAAAAAAAAATGTTTGGGGGTAATTTTTTTTTTTCCCCCTAGCAAATAAATGATGATTGTTACATGTAGGCGAGAAATGCCTGAATTTTGAAATGACAGAGTTAAATACACTCTGTCATTTATGCCCCCCCCCCTCCCGTTTACTATATCAGATGTGATTCATTATCTTCCTGTTTTCCTATGTTTTGTTGGCACATTTCTGCCTTCTGTGCATATTATTTTTGTTGTTTTGTAGTAGAAATTTTTGTGAATAAAGAGCTGGCCAGCAATGAGCATTGTATTTTAAATCAACTGACAGATAAAAGCCCATTATGAAGCCAGACAAATATAACTCATTGTGTGGCGGCTTTCCCTTCGGTGTAAAAATTGGCACTTCCCTCTATTTACATGAAATATGTTTAGTGAATGTGAAAAGGCCGACTTGTAGACAACAAGGAGAATTTATCAAAAGTGGAGAATCCAGAATCTGGAGCATTTTTGCATGGCAACCAATCAGTGTCTAGCTTTCATGTTCAAAGCTTTCCTTCACAAACTGAAGACATTCACTGATTGGTTGCTGCTCCAGTTTTGATACATTTTCCCCATTGTATAGCTGCTGTTAAGATTGTGTGTGTGGTTTTGGGGTTTTTTTCCTCTGTCTCCATTGTGTTGCTATCACCTGACTTTCTCACTGTGGTCACCAGCGCAGGAAGTGAAGGTAGACACCCAAACCACAAAATATCAATTTCCAGGTTTTATTTTCTTCACACACATCTTTAAAGTGATACTAAAGCTTCCTTTATTTTTCTTTTTTCTTCTTTTTTTTTTTCAAATAACAAATATGTTATACTTACCGGCTCTGTGCAGTAGTTTTGCAAACAGCTGCCCCAATTCTTTTTTTCGGGTCCCCTGCTGGTGCTCTGCCTCCTTCCCCTCTAACGGTGCCCCCAGGGAAAGCTGCTTGCCTTGGGGGTACCTCTATGTGCTCGCTCTCGAGCTGCTGCTCTTTGCGTCCATAAGACACATAGAGCTGTGGATTGGCCCCACCCACCCCTGCTCTCTCCTCATTGGCTTAGTGGCTGTGATTGACAGCAGCGAGGAGGGAGGAGTCCCCATACAGCCCAGGCTTTTGTGAACATCGCTGGATTGGAGGGGGGCTCAGGTAAGAATTTGGGGGGGGGCTGGGGTGCCTGCTGCACACGGAAAGAAGGTACCCCCACAATGTTTTTTTCATAATTTTTTTCGATTGCTGGTAATGAATTTTTTTTTTTTTTTTTTTTTTTTTACAATCAGCTGTCAGCTGACTCCTCATTGGTTGTTATGGATGCGGTGGCCGGCTTGCAGGGCTGCTTCTTAGCAACCAGCTATCCTTGAAATAATCAGATTGGTCAATGAATTTTTGACTGATTCGAATTCTAATTGTTCCAAAAATTAGAAATTCATTCGAAAATAGATGTATATAACTGATATAAAACTGAAGTCCGGATCGTTTTTTCATCTGATTTTCTAACAAAAAAAAATGACTGAACGGATGAAGAAAT
Source organism: Staurois parvus (assembly GCF_062004578.1). Lineage (NCBI taxonomy): Eukaryota > Metazoa > Chordata > Amphibia > Anura > Ranidae > Staurois > Staurois parvus. The sequence goes on from NW_028319130.1 coordinate 21,662, forward strand.
TGTAATGCCCGTGTGAAAGGACACGAATAGCCTAAAGTAGTGTGCATGGACACATAAGATAACACTCTTTAGGTTCTAGGAGCAGAAAAAATGCTGATAACAGCTTCTAGGAGCTTAAAAAAAAGTGCTAGAGTGCATGGAGCCTAACTGTACCATCTGATCGACTAGCATGTGAACATTGCCAGAGGCCATAGCTGCTAGCATTAAGCGCTGTGTTCTTGTGGGGATGGCTTCCTGCTACCCCCCCCCCACTTGTACAGGGGCCAAGCCAGCAGGGGGGCCCGGGTGAAGCGGATGTGGGCAGGGAGGGTGATCAGTGGGAAAGCAATTACTGGAACCGATCCCCTGTATGGTGGGATTTTGCATTGGAGTCAATGGGGTGGTATTTTGCATTGGAGTCAATGGGGTGGTATTTTGCATTGGAGTCAATGGGGTGGTATTTTGCATTGGAGTCAATGGGGTGGTATTTTGCATTGGAGTCAATGGGGTGGTATTTTGCATTGGAGTCAATGGGGTGGGATTTTGCATTGGAGTCAATGGGGTGGGATTTTGCATTGGAGTCAATGGGGTGGGATTTTGCATTGGAGTCAATGGGGTGGGATTTTGCATTGGAGTCAATGGGGTGGGATTTTGCATTAGAGTCAAAGGGACTATTTTAACATTGGAGTCAATGGGGCGGGATTTAACATTGGAGTCAATGGGGCGGGATTTAACATTGGAGTCAATGGGGCGGGCAATTTGCATTGGAGTCAATGGGGCGGGCAATTTGCATTGGAGTCAATGGGGCGGGCAATTTGCATTGGAGTCAATGGGGCGGGCAATTTGCATTGGAGTCAATGGGGCGGGCAATTTGCATTGGAGTCAATGGGGCGGGATTTTGCTTTGGAGTCAATGGGGCGGGATTTTGCATTCGTCCAATTATTTTGCATTCGTCAGTTATTGGCATCTTCTCCCTTTTTTTTCTTTTCTTTTCTTCTTTTTTTTTTTTTTTTTTAAAAATGGCAAAATGCCGATTAACCCTATTTATGGCAGCCCAAATATCGGTGCATCACTAGTGTTTAATTAAAAACAAAGAAGGGCAGTTGTTGTTTATGATGCACAGCACTAGTTTGGATCTGCTTCATTTCTACTGAAACTTGGGTAAAGCTGAGTAATTGGTAATGGTTCTCACTAGGGAGGAGTCCTTCCTGCATTGTAAGTAGTATCTCAGTCCGGGTGTGTGTCAGGTCAATGTCCCCGCACAGCCACAAGACAGGTGTGTGCCGGGATTCCTGCCAAGAGCCAAACCTTCATCCCGCCAAAGTCCTGCAGCATTGGAACACGAAGCGGTTACTCTGGTAGCGGGCGTATTGCTGCATCAATCATCCGTTTTATCTTCCATGGAAATTTGTGAGCCGGAATGTCAGAGGTGCTGCCACCGAGTCAGCGGCCATGACTGTGGTGACAGGAAACCAGTGCTGCAGTCCTGATATACGGACACATCAGCCTCAGATGTCTCCAGCAGCTGGAGGAGGAAACCGTTCCAGGAATAAATGGTCTTGTGGTTGAGCGAAGGGAAGAGCAGCTCAGACTGAGGAATGTACTGCTGGATCCATCTGAGGGAACTCGCCATCCTCTTCCCCTCTGTGGCGTGAAGAAAAACAACTCCACTTTAAAGTGGACCTGTCATCAGATTTTTTTTTTTTTTTTTGTATTACGTTAAGTGTATGCATACAAAGTTTTTTTCCACTTACTGCTTCTCAGAGATCGCAGTACTCCCTCTGACCATGCTTTTACCTGCATTTCTCTCCAGAAGGACTTAACCATCTTTGTTCAGGCATCCTCCATGGTCAGCATCTATGTCTGACACAGATCAGCCCCCTGCAGCCTCTCAGTTTTTTCAAAGTTAAAATGTAGAAGTATGGGGTAGAGGGGACTGAGGAAATGCTTTCCTCTGCTTTCAGCCAACAGATCAGCAAAGTCACTGGACTAGAGCTCAACGACCCCCTTTATATATATATATATGAGTTCATGCAGACAGGCATATACAGCCTTACACTGAAATGTGGATGTAGTTTGGCACCTGGGAGCAATGGGTGTTGCCTACTAATCCTACATTTTTTTATTTATTTATTTATTTATTTTTTTTGCAAGCAGAATTTTTAATGTGCACTCAACATTAAAAGTATTCTGTATTTATAGTATGAAAGCAGCCGGTATGTCACAGACATTTATATGTTGCTGAAATTTGAACAGGCAGCAATCGCCCTCATCTGTATACTTTGGAGTCAGAAAAATCTTAAACTATTTCTTGCTGCAGAGAAACCATTCCGTTTCCTAATATCACACCTCCTATATTATTACATGGAAAGCACAAATAAATGCGGAAAAGGAAAGATGGTCTGCAGTGTTAGTGTTCCTAAACCCAGGGCCTTGCATTCACTATATCCGGTCTCCCCGGACCCCACATTCACTATATCTGGTCTCCCCGGACCCTGCATTCACTATATCCGGTCTCCCCGGACCCTGCAGTCACTATATCCGGTCTCCCCGGACCCTGCAGTCACTATATCCGGTCTCCCCGGACCCCGCATTCACTATATCCGGTCTCCCCGGACCCTGCAGTCACTATATCTGGTCTCCCCGGACCCTGCAGTCACTATATCTGGTCTCCCCGGACCCTGCAGTCACTATATCTGGTCTCCCCGGACCCTGCAGTCACCATATCTGGTCTCCCACAGTACACACAACATGGAAATGCAATTATTTTAGTAAATACAAACTGCTAAATACCTTTTTCTCATCAGCAGTATGTAGCAGTCTTGTGACTTCTATCAGTGACTTCACAGCCGGGTGCCAACTGTGCATGCGCGAGAAGCTTTGCGCTTTGTGAATGGCCCGGTAGTCTTCTGGGTCCTTGAAGACGGGAAGGACAACTTCTATTTCCGATCGCCTAGGTGGTCGCAGCGGAAGTGGGAGCGGGTGTGACGATCACGGCATCAGACCCCAGCCCTTCTCACCAAACTCGTGACTGAAGTACTAGCCAATCTAAAAACCGCGCTGTCATGTGAGTAACAATGCCACGCCCAGCTGCACCCTGCACAAAGATTTTCCAGCTAATGGGCCACAATCTGTGTACCTGCAGCCTGAGAGCGATTGTTACTGGGTCAGGTTAATTATGCAATTAACCCTTCACATTGCCACCACCTCCTTTTTTGTACAGAGAAAGAGGAAACGCGGCAATATTAGCAATAACACTATGATGTTTGAATAATCGTCTGTATACCACTGTCACCGCAGGCAGATATATATAGAGGTTTAAAAACACACAGTAGTGCTCTTCAGAGACAGGGATTCTTAGTTTTGTATTAAAGAACTTTAGAAACAGTTCAACACTTTCAGATAATAAGATTTATTACTAAGAAGGTCAAAAGGGTGCAATAAAAATATTTACAGAAAAAGATGTAGCATATATATATACACAGAGATCATTAATCACAGCAAAGAGATAACAGAAGTTTAGAGAGGTAGAATACTTGTTTGGTTTAAGCAGCGTTCAAGTGTCAGAGCAAAAGGGTACCGTTCTCCCAAAGTTGGTTCCGATGTTAAAAGGGAGAATTCTTCAACCTCACTCAACTCCAAGCATAACAGCCTTTTTCTAGGAACTCAGCAGGGTGTCTCCTTGAAGCACAGAACCAATCGCCTCATTTGGGGAGGGTGTTGTAGGCGGGGGACTCAGACTAGAACCAAAATCCCTCACAAGTTGATACCAGGGCAATAACCTTCCTTGGGTACATGTAACATTCTATCCACGAGTAGATTAATATGCAGAATCATCTGCTGAACGTCTAGATATTAAACATGACATAGTTCAATATTTCAGCTAGAACTATACGGCTTTCTGCTCTCCTGTAGACTTCAACTGGGGGGTGTAAGATATCAACTGACTTGTATTAAAGTGACTGATCTGAATATATGGCTGGTTTCCTTGTAAGTCTTTCATATCTCCAGATATAAAATTATATGGAAAAGTGGATTTTTAAATGTGAGTCTGTTTTACAGCTAGCTGGAATGTCTTTGAAGCCCAGTGAAGGACTGGTTTATGGCTTTGCGATCCTTTTCCCAGCAAGAGTCTCACAGACATACTGGGGCCAGGCTAACTGGGGTTTATAACCATGAAGCTCTCCAGCTGGGCCTTGATGCCTTTTGAACTCGGCATCCAGGGACCACGTGTCACTCAACAGAGAGGGAGGGGGGATTTGGAGGAGAGAGAGATACAAGATAGAGGATTCTTAGCAAGATGGATGACCTCATCCATCTCTGTATGCACAATTGCTACAGCGGGTACCTGTCAAATTCGGGTACCCGCTCCCCAAAGGTGCCAAGCATTAAAGCGGAACTTCCCCTTTTGGGTGGAACTCCGCTTTAAGTAAGGGCAGATTATTTATGTAACATTTTTTTCCCGTGATCTCTCTGCCTTTAACTCAGCATGCAGGCAGGTGGGTGTGCTTAGCTGAGAAAGCCCCTCCTGAAAACCCCTCCTCCTTCCCCTCCTGTTATGTGTGACATCATTTGCCTAGGCATGGAAACCAGGAAGTAACTGAAATGTGTTCAAAAAAAAAAAAAAAGTTTAAAACCAATATATACTGTATAATATACTTCTATTTACTAATGCCAGCAGCATAAGGATTAATTCTAGTCAATGTTGACCGAGTGAAGTTCCACTTTCAGCAATCTGTGGGTACAGCTTAGATTTACCATACATTGGTTTTAGGCTGCACTGTATTTCCAGTCTTTGGCAATTATATACCGTATCTCATTTTAGAATCCATTGGCAAATTCACTCAATGGGCGTATTGCTGGCTCCAGAAACTTGGGCTGGGTTGAGTGCATGAGCGTGTTTATTGCAGCATGTTGAGAACCTACTTGGATGTCGGGAGCAGTAGTAGCAGTGTAACTACATAACAATACAAGCGAACACAGATCGACCCCACCATGAAGATATCGAAGAATGTATAAACCCAGTATGAGGCTAGGTTCACACCTATGCAGGTTGCGTTTTGAGCCGTTTCTGCATTGCGTTTTCCATTGCGTTTTTGATGCTTTTTTTTTTGGTGTTTTTTAGTTCGGGTTTTTTTTTTATTTTTTATTTTTATTGTTGCTAGGCAGATTTAAAACGCATCAAAAACACAATACACACTTTTCTGCAGCGTTTCCGTTGAAGTCTATAGAACCAAAATGCTAAATTTTTTGCATTCAAAAGATGTCGAAGAGTGTATAAACCCAGGATAAGGCTAGGTTCACACCTATGCAGGTTGCGTTTGAGCTATTTCTGCGTTAAGTTTTTGATGCATTTTTGTTTTTTTTCGTGGTTTTTTTTTTTTTTATTGTTGCTAGGCAGATTTAAAACGCATCAAAAACACAATACACGCTTTTCTGCAGCGTTTCCATTAATGTCTATAGAACCAAAAACGCAACATTTCAAAAAAGTCCATGAGCCTTTCCAATAAACGCACCGGGTGAAACTGTGTAAAGGTGAACATATCCCATAGGAAATCATGTTAACTGGACTGTACTGCATTTCTGCAAACCGCTTAGGTGTGAAGGTAAGGTGGGGTAAGTCAGTGTAAACCCAGCCGGACAAATCGGTGACATAAGTCCATGCAATTGCTCTTGGGTCCGTAGGTGATGGTGTTTGTATGATGAGACAACAGAAGTATCCTCCACCGTCGCCCCAATAATACAGCTTCTTACCAGAAAAATGTTACCACCTTTTTAAAAATGGTCAAATTGCGCATCTTTAAGCCGGATCAGAGCCATCAATCAGTTCTTTGTGAATGCATCCTCCTTCCAGATCCAATATCTAATGGGCCAAATCTCTTCCCAAGATGACATACTTTCGAGAGAAAGCAAGGCCATCTCATACATGGGTGCTCAACCTGTGGCCCTGCAGCTGTTGGGGAACTACAAGTCCCATCAAACCTCTGCCTTTGGGAGTCATGCTTGTAAATGTCAGCCTTGCAATGCATCATGGGACTTGTAGTTCTGCAACAGCTGGAGGGCCACAGCTTGAGCACCTATATAGTGAACTTGGTGTAGAGTTATTCACCCTGAGGTCATCACAGAGGACAAGGGGGCACTCTATACATCTGGAGGAAAAGAAAAGTAATCTCCAAACACAGAAAGGTTTCTTCACAGTGAGAGCTGTGAAAATTTAAAAAAAAAAAAAAATAGAGATGCATACAGTGGGGATCGAAAGTTTGGGCACCCCAGCTAAAAATTTGTATTAATGTGCATAAAGAAGCCAAGGAAAGATGGAAAAATCTCCAAAAGGCATCAAATTACAGATTAGACATTCTTATAATATGTCAACAAAAGTTAGATTTTATTTCCATCATTTACACTTTCAAAATAACAGAAAACAAAAAAATGGCGTCTGCAAAAGTTTGGGCACCCTGCAGAGTTAATATCTTGTACTGCCCCCTTTGGCAAGTATCACAGCTTGTAAATGCTTTTTGTAGCCAGCCAAGAGTCTTTCAATTCTTGTTTGAGGTATCTTTCCCCATTCTTCCTTACAAAAGTCTTCTAGTTCTTTGAGATTTCTGGGCTGTCTGTCACGCACTGCTCTTTTAAGGTCTATCCATAGATTTTCAATTATGTTGAGGTCAGGAGATTGTGAAGGCCATGGCAAAACCTTCAGTTTACGCCTCTTGATGTAATCCCCCGTGGATTTCGAGGTGTGTTTAGGATCATTATCCATTTGTAGAAGCCATCCTCTCTTTAACTTCAGCTTTTTCACAGATGGCATCAAGTTACCATCCAAAATTTGCTGAAATTTTATTGAATCCATTTTTCCTTCTACTCGTGAGATGTTCCCTGTGCCACTGGCTGCAACACAACCCCAAAGCATGATTGATCCAACCCCATGCTTAACAGTTGGACAGAGGTTCTTTTCATTAAATTCTGTGCCCCTTCTTCTCCAAACGTACCTTTGCTCATTCCGGCCAAAAAGTTCAATTTTAAACTCATCGGTCCACAGAACTTGTTTCCAAAATGCATCAGGCTTGTCTATATGTTCATTTGCAAAGTTCAAACAATGATTTTTTTGGTGAGGACGTAGTAGAGGTTTTCTTCTGATGACTCTTCCATGAAGACCATATTTGTACAAGTATCTCTTTATAGTGGAATAGTGTACCACAACTCCAGTGTCTGCCAGATCTTTCTGGAGGGATCGTGCAGTCAAACGTGGGTTTTGAATTGTTTTTCTCACAATCCTGCGAGCTGTTCTGTCTGATATTTTTCTTGGTCTTCCAGATCTTGCTTTAACTTCCACTGTTCCTGATGACTGCCATTTCTTAATTACATTCCGAACAGAGGATATTGACATCTGAAAACGCTTTGCTATCTTCTTATAGCCTTCTCCAGCTTTGTGAGCGTCAACTATTTTCAGTTTCAGTTTTCTAGACAACTGCTTAGAAGAACCCATGGTGCTGATTGTTGGGGCAAGGTCAGATGAGTCTGGGCATTTAAAACCTTTGAGATTGACATCACCTGGTCTTCCCAGACGATGATTGAGAACAATCCATGACACTGGCAGGTCTCAGCTTGGCAAAGGGGGCAGTGCATGCCATAAATTCTGCAGGGTGCCCAAACTTTTGCATACGCCATTTTTTTGTTTTCTGTTATTTTGAAAGTGTAAATGATGGAAATAAAATCTAACTTTTGTTGACATATTATAAGAATGTCTAATCTGTAATTTGATGCCTTTTGGAGATTTTTCCATCTTTCCTTGGCTTCTTTATGCACATTAAGACAAATTTTTAGCTGGGGTGCCCAAACTTTCGATCCCCACTGTAGATAGAGATATATATATATATATATAGATAGATAGATAGAGATATATATATATATATATATATATATATATATATATGAGAGAGAGAGATCGATAGATATATATTGTGTGTGTGTGTGATTTTGCGCAGTCCTGGCACCCTGTAGCAGTATATCTGCTATAGGGCGGAGGGAAAGCGGTTAAGATGCATTAATATTTTAATGTATTCAGCATGAAATGGAGTTTTTCTTATGTAGCATAAGGATGTATATTCTGCAATATTCACATTTTTGGTAAACTTGTTCAATGAATTCAAGCTCTGCAAGCTGAGAACATGCACTGCATTGATGCATTCACACAATTTCACGGTAAACCATGAGAAAAAACATGCAATATAAGAATTTGAGTATTTCTCCAACTATGTGGGATTAACCTAAAATCGGTCCTGATATTTCTGTTTTTCTAACCTGACCACTTCTTATTCTAAAAAGGAAACCTTCATTTGGTTTGCAAATATTAAAGAGCCTAACTACCAGCAAGAATGAGTTGGATTCCTTACATTTAAAGAGTACCTGTCATTTTAGATCCATCATGGCAGTGCCTGTCAGTGGGCATCAACTCACCTGCTGCAACCATGTCCCTCACTTTGTTGTGTCACTACCGCATACCAGCCATTCCATTAAAGTGAATGGGACTGTTGGTGAGTCAACAGCGGGTGAGAGGAGGAGCCGCTGCTGGACAGAGATGACAGTTGCTCTTTAAAAATGATTATTTAAATTGAGCCTTTCGCTAGTGATTTAAATCAACTTGATTTAAATTAAATCCACCTTGGTAATCACGTCAAACACTGTGACTTCAACCTACGCGTTTCGTCATCACCAGATGTTGTCAGGGGCATGATTTTTTAATTTGGTTTCTCTTTAGTATTAATGTTTTAGAGCCTGATTTAGATGGATTTTAGTAGTAGCAGTATGCAGCCTTATTCACAGGAAATTTTACTGTACGTCTTCTGCATTCGATTCCGGGTAACATTGGCAGTGGATGTTGTTTTGGTGTGTGGAGTTGCCCTTTGCTTGGATATACAGCCTACTGGTGTTTTGCAAATCTGGTATGGCAGCTTCCTGAGATCACACCTGTAGTTGTACTAAGGAATTGTCCCGACGCTCCTGTCTATACAGAAGTCTGCATCCTACTGCTTGTAAATTATAAGCGCTCTGCGCTCTTTTCCTGTCTCCAGTCGAGTAGTTAGTCTGAAGCGGCTGGAAATGTTTACCGAAGCTAAAAATACATTTTGTTGGGCAGACTGAACTCGTGACATCTCCATTTGCAATAGAAATGCTGTTTTTGTTGGTCTTCCTCATACCATATACTGTTGGCTTACAGTAAACCCATCACAATTTCAGACAATTTACATTTCCCTTTGGAGGAATGACACAGCCAAGTGATCCAATGATACAGGCAGCTGAAGAGATATTTAAGGCTCCATGCACAATAGCAGTTTTTTTAAAACCTGCTGGAAAAACAGCTGGATGAAAAATGCTGATAATAGCGCTTTTGTGCCGGCTTATAGTAGAGTTTTAGAAGTGTTTTTACAGTGCTTGTAGAAAAAAAAAATAGTAGCATTTTGGTTTTTTTATTTTTTCAAATTTTTTTTCTGGCCAGAAAAATTAGGAAAACAAGAAAAAAAATATTCTGAACCAATGGACTGCAGACATATTACAGGAGATGACCAGAGACTGAGGACGTAGTACAGGAGATGACCAGAGACTGAGGACGTAGTACAGGGGATGACCAGAGACTGAGGACGTAGTACAGGAGATGACCAGAGACTGCGGACGTAGTATAGGAGATGACCAGAGACTGCGGACGTAGTATAGGAGATGACCAGAGACTGCAGACATAGTACAGGGGATGACCAGAAACTGCGGACCCAGTACAGGAGATGGCCAGAGACTGAGGACGTAGTATAGGAGATGACCAGAGACTGCAGACATAGTACAGGAGATGACTAGAGACTGAGGACGTAGTACAGGAGATGAGCAGAGACTGCGCACGTAGTACAGGAGATGACTAGAGACTGCGGACACAGTACAGGAGATGACCAGAGACTGCGGATGTAGTACAGGAGATGACCAGAGACTGCAGATGTAGTACAGGAGGTGACCGGAGACTGCGGACGTAGTACAGGAGATGACCAGAGACTGCGGACGTAGTACAGGAGATGACCGGAGACTGCAGACGTAGTACAGGAGATGACCGGAGACTGCGGACGTAGTACAGGAGATGACCGGAGACTGCGGACGTTTGGGGAGCTGGGGGGCTGGTACCCGAATTTGACAGGTACCTGCTCTCACTTCTGCTGCGATCGCCTCTCTCCCCTTAGTCTTCTGCGACCGTGACAGGTCCCAGAAGACTACGGGGCCATTCGCAAAGCGCAGTGCTTGTCTCGCATGTGCAGTGGACACCTGGCTGTGAAGCTGCAAACTGTCACAGCTGGGTGCCCACACTGAAGATCATGAGGTGATGAGGAACAGGTAGGACCGAGGAGCAGGTTCTGCTGCACAGAAGAGCTGAGCGGCCGGCCCGGTGTTTTAACGCAGCGGCGACCGGGGGATCCAGTAACAAACTGTACAGGAATCGCACGCTGCTCTGGACCATGGCTGTGCGCGATGACGTCACTGTCCAAGCTCCGCCCTGACATGTTTCGCTGAATAGCATTTAGTTATACTTTTTATCTGCATATATTTCTGAGTCTAGTCTACATTTTGACATACAGTTTACAAACAAGGCATGCTCAGTTTGGGTTATCTGGGTTGTACCAGGTTCACTTTAACCCCTTTGTGCCGACGTCACACAAATATGCGGCTTTACAGAACTGGGCTTTTTTCCGTGGGGCCGCATATTTGCGTACCTGTCTTTCTGCTCCCAGCTCAAAGACCGGGGTGTCACTGAGAGCCCTGGGTCCCGTTCTAACGCTTGGGACCCGAGACAGCCAATTCCAGGTCACATGATCACTGTGATAGTCTCCGATTGGCTATCATAGTGATCAGTTACTGTATAGCCCACCCCCGCTTGTTTTGTTTGTTTGTTTTTCTCTCTGTGAATGGAGGAGAGAGATACTTTGTATCTTTCTAACTCCTGGCATAGAGAAAAAAAAGTTTGTTAAAAGAAAAAAAAAAGAATATTACAAAATAAAGAAAAAATACCTAGATCAAAGTTTGATCTAGTTCAGTGCCAAGGGGAGTGTTTGGGTCAGGGTCAAAGGTCAGGATTTTTTTTTTTTTAATTGGTATTAGTGTCAGTGTGTTTTAGGTAAAAACAAAATGCGCAAAATTGTTTCTGGGCTGTACTACAGGTACAAACAACATACACATATATAGTATCACTACGATCATCAAGAGCTGGAAAATTTATTTTGGGTTGCTCTTTGGTGGTAGGTTATGGTGGTAACGAGAAACACACAGCTAAATTTAAAAAAAAAAATAAAAAAACAAAATAAAAAATATATAGATAGATAGTAAAAAAAAAAAAAATCTATTTTGGGACAGTTTTCCTTTAATAATAATAAAAAAAAAAAATCAGGAGATATCCATTATCATTTACCACCAAATGAAAGCCCAATTTGTTCTGAAAAAAACAAGGTATAATCCACCTGGATGTACAAAGTAGTTGTGATGATATGTACAGTTTTACTAACACATGTCAACGTTGCAAAATTGTGCTTGGGTATTCAGATTTGTTTTACCCTCAGCCATGAAGGGGTTAAGGGGTCTTCCAGGATACTGTAACCCCCATCAGCGACCTCCTGATCTGATGAGACACAAGTTGTATTTTGGCACTGCAGCATGCCCAGGGCTTGCAGTATTTAGATCACGGGTGTCAAACTTGTGGCCCTCCAGCTGTTGCCAAACTACAAGTCCCATGAGGCATTGCAAGATTGACAGTTACAAGCATGACTCCCAAAGGCAGAGGCATGATGGGACTTGTAGTTTGGCAACAGCTGGAGGGCCGCCAGTTTGACACCCCTGGTTTAGATCTTGAAATTCTTGAAGACTCTACTCGCACATTATGCTGCACTATACAGAATGACATTCAGGCAAAGCCTAGCTTGTTGCATACGCCTGGGTGACCAGTATTCTTCATTGCTGGGCACACGGTTGTGGGACTGAAAGCCCAGACACCAGGACTACAAAGCAGGGAAAATGTAAGTGCCTCTGAGCTCCATCACTTGCATTGCCTCTAGATATTTGATCAGTGAAGGGTGGTGAGGTAGTTCAGAGGGCACTTGTATAATGGTTAATGGCACTCGCCCTGTAACCAATAAATACTTCTAAGAACAAGAACAGCAAAGTGAGCGCTACAGTGAAGCTGCTGTGACACCAAAACGTACCAAAAAACCTCATAAGTCAATAATAATAAAGTGGGTGCAGCGCTGAGATCCAAAATAGAAATAAAGTGCTACATAAACAACAAATGCTGAATCGTTCAAAATCAATTGCCAATAATATAGATAATAAAGTGCCAATAGTGCTATTGTTGACCATAAATAAATCATGAAATATAAAGTGACAGATGTGCTTGTGTATTGATCATGTACAAAAGTCCAATAAGTGATCCAGTGTGTATGAATCTGGGGAGAGCCAATCAAGGTGGCTAAGGTGCTAATAAAGTTAATAGTCCAAATAATGAACTTGGGGATCCTTCAAGAGATCTCAAGATAGATGGTCCAAACTCCTATCTCCAATTCATAAGTGGTATATCTGGTAATAGAAAAATTGCGCACTCACCAGATGCGCAATATCATCACGCATTTGAGAACACAACTGTCTCATCAGGTCAGCCAAATCCTCTTATGGTATGTACAGCCTGGTCACGGTTCCCCTCTGGATCCTCCATGGGTAACATCACATCTAGCTTTCTCTTTAAATGGCTCTGTGGATGGTTAGGCTCACAAAGAGCTAGCATTGTCCTCCGAATCTTCACTACTACTTGGTAGTCTTGAACGTTTCATGGCTTGCACAGGAATACCACTGGCAACCTGCCCGGCTGTTCCCTGCCACCTTGTATGCAGTTGGCGGTGCTCGTCCCCCCCTCAGCGCTCTCCGTTGATTGATTTGTTCCCCGGGTCTGGCCCAGCCACTCCTGGAGCAGATTGTCTCTCCTCACACACAGGTTTATTATTAATAAATAATTCTACAATTGGATGATACGGAGTTGCCGGCTCTTTATCCCTTTGAATCTTTGAGTACTAGTGGAGACCCCGCCAGCCTGAGCACCCCTTCCTCACGGGATTCCAATGAAAGGGATGCCTTTTTCTGTATATCCACTTGCCTACCAGAGAATACTTTGCATTTTCTCAATGAATGCAAACTTGCAAAGCATTCTCTGATTGGACGAGGTGGAGAGTGTTGCATCAGTGCCCCACCTCGTCCAATCAGAGAACGCTTTGCATTCACTGAGAAAATGGAAAGCCATCTGTAAATGGTTCCTGTGCGAAACGGGTGACCTCCTGTATTCAAAATACAGCAGGGCAAGCAGCTCGGCATGGGACGGGGCAAGCAGCTCGGCATGGGACGGGGCAAGCAGCTCGGCATGGGACGGGGCAAGCAGCTCGGCATGGGACGGGGCAAGCAGCTCGGCATGGGCCCGGGCAAACAGCTCGGCCGGGGACCGGGCAAGCAGCTCGGCAGGGGCCCGGGCAAACAGCTCGGCCGGGGACCGGGCAAGCAGCTCGGCCGGGGACCGGGCAAGCAGCTCGGCCGGGGACCGGGCAAGCAGCTCGGCAGGGGACCGGGCAAGCAGCTCGGCAGGGGACCGGGCAAGCAGCTCGGCAGGGGACCGGGCAAGCAGCTCGGCAGGGGACTCGGCAAGGGACCGGGCATGCAGCTCGGCAGGGGACCGGGAAAGCTAGTAGAGATCACTGGAGTAGTTGTGTCTACTAAAGTGTTTTCCAGCTTCAAGAGGTATTCCACAGGTATGGTGTATATGGTCCAAGATGGCCACTATAGCTATGTAAAAATATTCATGCCTGGAATTTATTCTTTAAAGTGTTACTAAACCCACAACAGTAAAATCGGTCTGTATATGCAGTAAAGCATGTTTGTTATACGCACTGCGGCACCTAAGGGGTTAACCCTCTGCATTGTGTAAAAAGGCTGCTTGATCCTGTCTTCTCTCAACCTCCCCTTCTACTGTCCCCAATTCATCTAATAGCACAGATCTCTAGAAGTCACTCTGCACATGCTCAGTTTGGTGTGTATTGCTCGATTTTTTTTTTTTTTTTTTTTTTTTTGTTATTTGTTTGGAAGGTGCATGTGATCAGTACAGGGCCAATCAGCACTGTCCAGATAGAGGGTCAGGGGTTATGCAGCCTCATAGAAAAAAAAATAAAATTGATTTTAATAGTTTTTTTTTTTTTTTAATCCACCCTGCTTCAAAGGGATGCAAATGTGTAGAAACTGGAACTATCAACAGACTTTATAGTAAATAACGTAAGCTAGCCTTACATTACACAATTTTCCTGTAGATTTACTAAAACCATGTAATATGAGGTCAAATATGAACACTTTTCTATGTATGCAATCAGACAGGCCCTTGTACTTCATAGTTGAAGGTAGAATAAGAACATTGTATAACGTCGAAAGAGCAGGGCCCTCAATCCCCTCATGTTCTGCATTGTATTGGTATTGTTCTGTCACATGTTCTGTCCCCCTTTGTAATGTACAGCGCTGAGCGAACTATTGGCGCTTTATAAATACTGTATAATAATAATAATAATAAAGTATGGCCAGAAGACAGCAAGAGTGAGGAAAAGTATGATATTGTGCAACTTGCTTGATTTTATCTGCCTATAGTCAGTAGCTAAGACATTTGGAACATGCACATATTCTTTGCGTTTTTGTAATCTTCGTTATACTTCCTCCGGGAATAGAATAATTTGCCTGAAACTCACTAGGACGTAAATATGTTAAAATTTCCATGTCAGTTGTAACGTGAAACAAAACAACCGAGCTCGGTCAGAAGCTTCCTTGACGTCTGTCGTCTGACATTTTATACAGCCATCAGAGGTCTGTGCGGACACAGTACATTATTTTACACTGCGAGATTTTCCGATCCGCTGGAGGAGTTCGGAGACGTTGAGGAGGAAGGCTGCCTTCTCCAGGCTCTGATTAATTTTCCTGACACTCAGGACGGGAAATATTAACTTGTCACTTCCGTCATCTGGGAGCTTTAATTCTCTGCGATGGCAGCTCCTCAGGAAGCCAGATCTTATAGTGAAATCGTATATCATTTACAAGAAGTAGCTGATGGACTCGTGTTTTGTTTCTTTTTTTAATTTTATATATATATATATATATATATATATATATATATATATATATATATATATATATATATAAAAATCTAAATATACATATATCTATATATATATATAAATATATATATATATATTCCCCTTCTTCAGCTAATAAACAGGTGTCCCTTTTTTTCCTTGATTTTCAATGATTTTCTTTAAAGGGTTTTTTTTTTTATGGATTTAACTCCATATTCGTAGAAAAGAAAAAAGCAAATAAAAAAAAATATAGCATATACAATTGTGACTCAAGTCCTATTGTAATTAAATTATTATTATTAATATACAGTATTTATAAAGCGCCAATAGTTCGCTCAGCGCTGTACATTACAATGGGGGACAGAACAGTAAGGCTACGTTCACACTAGCCTTGTGTGCAGGCGGCAGAGAGGCGTTTGGGAAGCGTTTTTACCTCTTCCCAAACGCCTCTGCCAATTCTGCACATTACAGCACATGGTGCTGTTCTAACGGGAGCGTTTGCGTTGCGTCGCGGCAAAACGGACGCCTCTGGACGAGTCAGGAGGCTTTGAAGCCTCCTATTCTCGTCTATGGTGCCGCTCCGCAAATGCCCGGCCGGCGTTTGCGGTGCGGTTGCGACGCGGTTGCGGGGCGTTTGCGGAGCGGTAACACCACTCAAAACTGCATTATAGGCGTTTGTGGGGCGTTATTAACGCTCGGCAAACGCCTAGCAACCGCCGCTAAACCGCGCATGCGGCGTTTGCGGAGCGTTTGCCGAGCGTTAATAATGCTCCGCAAACGCCGGACCAACGCTTGCCAAAAGCTATAGGGGCGTTTGGCAAGCGTTGGCAAAACAGCCTAGTGTGAACGAGCCCTAACAATACAATACAATGCAAAACATGAGAGGATCGAGGGCCCTGCTCTTTTGAGTTTACAATCTAGGAGATTAATGATATTAATTAAATTTACCTTTCCTTTTCAATCTGCAGCCCTGTAATTTTCTGTAAAATTCAATCCAATATGGCTACCTGGAGGCATTCTGTACACAGATGGTGTACTGAACACCACCCTGAAAATGTGGTGCTTGTGTGATTGGCTCACTGATTTTCTCAGAAGTCTGCACTTATGAGTCACATTTTTGGCATCCCCTGCAAGAAAAATGTCATTTTTGGTGGGATGCTCCCAATAAGAAAGCATGTTCAAAGGGATGCAGACCCTGACACTTTCCTCATTTAGAACCCTGCAGGTGCAGCTGCTGATTTATAATTATAAAACCACTCCCATACAGATTCACTCTGCACATGAACAGAGACAAACAAACCAGAATAATAGAAGGTAGGAATCTGAATCAAAGTTTGTTAAAATCCTTGCAATGTGCATAATTTGCCCAGATGGGATTTTTTTTCTCAATGGATGGGATGGATCTCAGTGGATGGGCCTTTAACCATGAGAGGCCACATATATGCATACCAAAAAGTAAGCAAAGTTACCAATGCCTAACCACTCCCGATTGCAAGTAGCTTTCCAATCATGTGATGCTGTGACAGCCAGTCACCGTGGTCACGTGATTATAAACCCTGTCCCGCCTCCCAGCATCTGAAATCCCTTAAAGGGCCGGGAGGGACCAGAGTTAAAGCGGAGTTCCAGCTGAAAAAAAAATTAAAAGTCAGCAGCTATAAATACTGTAGCTGCTGACTTTTAAAATACAGCCACTTACCTGTCCCTCGGTCCAGCAGTGTCCTCACCACCACTGGTTTCACCGACCGTCTTCTCTCCCTGGCGCCGGCATCATTAGTGTTTGCACCCGGCTGTGACAGCTTGCGGCTTCACCACTGCGCATGTGCGAGAAGCGCTGCGCTTTGTGAATGGCCCCATAGTCTTCTGGAACCTATCACGTGACAGGTCCCAGAAGACTATGGGGAGGGAGGGGGGGAGGACAACTTCCGTTTCCGATTGACTGTGGCTCTCTAGCTTTTGTGGAACTACATTTCCCATGAGGCATTGCAAAGATTACAAAACTGAAAGTTACAGCTCTGACTTGCAGAGGCATGATGGAACTTGTAGTCCTGTGGCTCTCAGGTTGCCTACCCCTGGCCTAGGCGATTGCAGCGGAAGTGGGAGTTGGTACCTGTCAAATTTAGGTACCCGCTCCCCAAAGGTGCCAATCCTTAATGGGGAGCGGGGGACAAAGCATTAAAGCGGAACTTCCCCTTTTGGGGGAACTCCGCTTTTAAGTAGAAAAATCATAAAAGCTGTTAAGCCCTTGCAGAGGCAATGACATCAAATGACAGTAAATCATAACCAAGGATATCAAAGTAATGGATCGACGTGAACTGTCGAGAGGCAAGCAGTACAAATGCATACCTACGGTTATGAGCGAGTGGTAAAATGAGATGCCTGAGAGGATTGAGTAGTCTAACAGGTAAAAGATGGAGGGGACGTTGGGTTTGGTGGGGAGGACGGAAAGGGGTAAAAAAAAAGTACTAAAGGTAAGATAGACTTTCTGGGTTTAAAAAAGGCGGGGAATATTTAAGCCATGGTTCTCATGTCTGTAGGAATTTTATGTTGGGAGTCATTGAAAAGTAAGATTTTAATCACTATCTCTCAATGAACACAAGAACAATTTTCAAAATTTTGACAAAACTGAGTTTTATAGAACATATTTTTTTGGCGCATTACATGACAGGTTAATAATATAACTTCGATTACAAAATCTTCAGTTTTACTCAAATTAGTTGATGCAAAAATTAATCCACCCCACAACAAAAACTACTACATCTAGTATTTTGTATGACCGCCATGATTTGTAAGGACAGCACCAAGTCTTCTAGGCATGGAATGAACAAGTCGGCAACATCGATCTTTTTCCATTCTTCAAGACACAGTACAGGAGATGACCAGAGACTGCGGACACAGTACAGGGGATGACCAGAGACTGCGGACACAGTACAGGGGATGACCAGAGACTGCGGACACAGTACAGGAGATGACCAGAGACTGCGGACACAGTACAGGGGATGACCAGAGACTGCGGACACAGTACAGGGGATGACCAGAGACTGCGGACACAGTACAGGAGATGACCAGAGACTGCGGACACAGTACAGGGGATGACCAGAGACTGCGGACACAGTACAGGGGATGACCAGAGACTGCGGACACAGTACAGGAGATGACCAGAGACTGCAGACACAGTACAGGAGATGACCAGAGACTGCAGACACAGTACAGGAGATGACCAGAGACTGCAGACAGTGCAAGGGATGACCAGAGACTGCAGACAGTAAAGGAGATTACCAGAGACTGCGGACGTTTGGGGAGGGAGGGGGAGCGGGTACCTGAATTTGACAGCTACCTGCTCCCACTTTTGCGGAGTTGTCCTTCCCTCTTCTTTCCGCGGCGGCTTCTGTGACAGCCAGGTGCCCACTGCGCATGCGCGAGAAGCGCTGCGCTTTGTGAATGACCCGGAGCCTTCTGGGACCTGTCGTGTGCCAGAAGACACCGGACCATTCACAAAGCGCGGCGCTTCTCGCGCATGCGCAGCGGGCACCCGGCTGTCACTGAAGCCGCCGCGGGAAGACTGCAGCGCTGGAGCGAGGAACAGGTAAGGTCCTGTAGGAGAGAAGAGCTGAGCGGCCGGCCCGATATTCTGACATGGTGGTGGCAGAAATACCGGACCGCCCGCTTTACATTCGCTCCATAAGACGCACTGACATATCCCCCCCTTTTTTTGGGGGGGGGGAAAGTGCGTCTTTATGGAGCGAAAAATACGGTAATTAATATTTTCGATTTGCAAAGTTGCTGCCTTCTTATGTTTGTGTTTTCTGTCTGTTTGATTTGTGATGTGTTTTTGTGTTGACAGCTCCTGGCTCTGCTGGCATTTATCTGCATCGAGACGATAATGGAGTGCTCGCCATGTGAAGGATTGTATTTCTTTGAATTTGTCAGCTGCAGTGCGTTTGTGGTGACCGGCGTTTTACTGCTCATGTTCAGCCTGTCCCTCCATGAGCGTGTCCCTCACATCAATTGGATTCTGACGGTGAGTCTCCTGTCTGCGCAGTTCACTGTGTACAGTCAGACACATAGACTTTTTTTTTTGGGGGGGGGAGGGGTGGCAGCGCATGAGGATATATTCGCATTATTAGGATTTGCATACACATTGAAGTGCACCTGTGTCCAAGAAATTCATTATAAACGAAGGATAGCCCTGAAAAGTGGAGTATTGCAGCTTTTCTGCCTTCCCTTTCCAATTCTACTACTATCTATGGTAGTCATACATTGAATGTCACAAAGACTAGAAGCTGCTCAGGTTATTGCTGGACTGCCCAATAGATTGGCTCTCAGTCACTCGCACTTGTTCTGATGTGCGCATTGTGTTGGCTCTCCTCCTCTCCTGTCAATGCTCCTTCCATTAGGTCATCAGGGGAAAGGCATGTCCTTGGAAGTCTGAATGGTCTGCTGAGTGTACCTGTCACAGGAGCAGGTAAACAAGACGTTCCTGCTAGCAGATCCAATGCAAATGTCACCGCTGTCAGTATCACGATTGTTACTGAGCTCTGCAAAGCTGAATCAACATGCTCCATATATTAAAAGACACCAATATGATAAAAACGATATTTCAATACGTGAATGAATATATACTGGAAGATGGACAGCGGAACTGGTAAGCTGCTTTGCTTCTCTTTTCAGGGCTACTCTCAGGAGTCCTTTTAACCACTTGCCGCCCAGCCACTGTATATATACGGCGGCAGGGCAGCACTCGCAGGCAAAACCACATTTTAAAACTTTACTTTTTGTAAACAAATAGGGGGCGTGTGCGAGGCACGCCGCCGCCCTATCTGTCCCGCGGATCATCGCTGCAGATGTGAGTCGCCGGGTCACAGCCGGTCCTTAGCGGCTGTTTCCCGGCGATCGGCGGCAAACAGTGACAGACAGCACAGCTGCAGTAGCTGTGCTGTCTGTCACTTCCCTGTCAGCTCGAGGATGAGCTGATCAAGAAAGAACAGTTTCTCTTTCAGCCTTGTCCCGCCCAGTACACACCCCCGCCCCCTAGTAAAACACTCCCCTCACTCATATAACCCTTCCCTGCAAAATAAAGTTAACCTCTTCCTCCCCATTCCCATTAGTACAGTGTCAGTGTTTTTTTTTTTTTTTGCACTGATCACTGTATTAGTGTTTTTGGGGATGTCAGTGACCCCAAGTCAGTACCCCCCAATGTCAGAATGTCTGCCGCAGTCCCGCCATAAGTCGCTGGTCGCTGCCATAAGTCCCTGATTGCCGCCATAATTCGCTGATCGCCGCCATTATTAGTATAAAAAAACCCTAAAAATCCCAGTATCTTTCCCGCCATTTGTAAACGCTATAACTTTCACGTAAACCAATTAATTTACACGTATTGGGTTTTTTTTTAGCAAAGACATGTCGCAGAATACATTTTGGCAGAAATTTATGACTAAATTTGATTTTTGCATTTTTTTTTTACTGGACATGTTTTATAGCAAAAAGTCCAAAACATTGTTTTTTTTCCCTCAAAATTGTCAGCCTTTTTTTTTATAGCGCAAAAAATAAAAACTGCACAGGCGATCAAATACCACCGAAAGAAAGCTCAATTTGTGGGGAAAAAAAGGATGTAAATTTCATTTATGTACCGTATTGCATGACCGCGCAATTGTCCGTTAAACTAGCGCAGCGCTGTATAGCAGAAAAATGGCGTAAATTGCAGTATCTATACCATAGTTTGTAGACGCTATAACTTCCACACAAAGCAATCAATATACACTTATTGGGATTTTTTTTACCAAAAACATGGAGCAGAATACATTTTGGCCTAAATTTATAACCAACTTTGAGTTTACTATATATTTTTTATAGCTGAAAGTAAAAAATATCGTTTTTCTTCAAAATGTTTGGCCTTTTTTTGTTTATAGCGTGAAAAATAAAAAGCGCACAGGTGATCAAATTACACCGAAAGAAAGCTCTATTTGTGTGAAAAAAAGGACGTAAATTTCATTTGGGTGCAGCATTGCATGACCGCGCAATTATCAGTTGAATTAGTGCAGCGCCGAGTAGCAAAAAGAGGCGTGGTCATTAAGGGGGGTAAATCCTCTGGAGCTCAAGTGGTTAATGAAGTAGAACAGGGGTGTCAAACTGGCGGCCCTCCAGCTGTTGCGAAACTACAAGTCCCATCATGCCTCTGCCTTTGGGAGTCATGCTTGTAACTGTCAATCTTGCAATGCCTCATCGGACTTGTAGTTTGGCAACAGCTGGGGGGCCGCCAGTTTGACACCCGTGTAGTAGAGCAATACATAGCAGCATGTCAGTGCTGACGGGAGAGATCCGTGTTGTTTACACACAGGTCTCTCCCATCACTGTTCCTCGACGATTGCCGGGTGCCGGCGGGAAATCTCTGGCTGGGACCCAGTGATCGACATCTGTAGCCATCAGTTTGACACCCGTGAAGTAGAGTAATGGTCATTATCAGGTACCATGGCCAGGTTAAAAAAAAAAGGCGCCACACATTTATAAAGTAAAGCAGTGTGCTTCACATATGTGCATTGCATTCCCCTTGCCTCAGGACCCTAATCACATGACCGAAAAAGCCTCTTTGTTAAAACTTGCCCTCTGCCCTATAGCAGAAGTACTGCTACAGGGCGGCAGGGCTGCGCAAAATCATGTGTATGTATGTGTATATATGTGTGTGTGTGTATATATATATATATATATATATGATTTGCATTTCCAGGTAGGGGGTGCGCGTCGCTAACAGCGGATGGGGATGTCAATCACCGAGTCCCGGACGGTGTTTCCTGGCCGGCACTCTGTGATTGCCAAGTAAAGCTGACAGGGGAGAGACCTGTGTGTAAACAACACAGATCTCTCTCCTGTCAGCAAGGACATGCTGCTTTGTATCTCTCTGCACAGCAGAGAAATACAAAACAGCATGTCTCCCAAGTAAAACAGCAAACAGTAAAACGCACACAGTTAACCCTTTGATCGCCCCAGATGTTAACCCCTTCCTGCCCAGTGCCATTAGTGTACAGTCAGTGCTTTTTATTAGCACTGATCACTGTATTAGTGTCACTGGGGATGTCTGTGGCAGTTAGTTCCTCCCCAGTGTCAGAACGCCTGCCGCAAACCCACTATAAGTCACTGATCGCCACCAATGCTAGTATAAAATAAAAATAAACATCCCAGTATCTATACCGCCATTTGTAAACACTATAACTTTTACATAAACCAATTAATTTACATGTATTGGGATTTTTTTTTTAGAAAAGACGTGGAGCAGAATACAATTTTGGGCCAAATTTATGAATAAGTTTTATTTTTTTTTAACATTTTTATTGTATTTATATTTTTATGTTTTTATAGTACCAAGTCAAAAAAAAGTGTGTGTTTTTTTGTTTGGTTTTGTTTTTCTTCAAAATTGTCGGTATTCTTTTGTTTATAGCGAGAAAAAAACAAAACTCTGCAAAGGTGATCAAATACCTCCAAAAGAAAGCTCTACTTGTGGGAGAAAAAAGGACATAACTTTCACTTATGTACAGTGTTGCATGACCGCACAATTGTCAGTTAGCGTAACGCAGCGCTGTATCGCAAAGAATGGCCTGGTCAGGAATGGGGGTAAATCCTCTTGAGGGCTGTAAACCCTTCCATATACCCAGTGAAGTGATTTGGCCTCAGGTGATGTACAGAGATGAAACAAATCCTCCTACATAAGTAGTACCTGTTTATCTGTAGTCATCACTTCTCTGCAGCTGTTCAAAGTGCAGAATTTATACAGCTTGTCTGAGTGTTCAGAAAGCAGGGGACAGGACTCTGAAATGCCACACTGCAGAGCTTAGTGAGGGGAGCTCTGAAAGCTGATTGGAAGGAAGGGACACCTCTCCCCACCTTCACACAGCACCAGGGGCGGACTGACCATTTGGAAACTCGGGCTCTGCTCGAGGGCCCAGGGTCAGTAGAGGGCCCCATGAGATGCCCCTGGTACCTTTTTCATAGGCTCTTTTGAGTTTGGGCAAGGACACAGAGGCCCCATGATCCCCTATTGCCCGGGGGCCCCATTAGTTGTCAGTCCACCCCTGCACAGCACACAGGAACAGAGATAAGGCTGTCAATTACAGACTGTGTACTGGGGGTCCCTCCCCTGTCACCATTTTTCTCTTGGTGTCAGGAACACTTGTCAGAAGTGACTCATGCTGATAAAGGAAGGATGCAGCAGACAGAAATGACACTTGGTGCTCTGTGTTGAGACAAGTACACACTATAGAAGGATATGCTTTGTTCATATTTCATGTCTGAGGATTACAACCACTATAAGTAGGGCACTGCGGGCTGTACACCACAACCTGCATTTTATGAATGAGCCATAAAATGCATGCTGAGTTGTGGACTAACTTTGTGGAATTTTCTCATTTCTTTTCTATTAGACTTTTTACTTCTGTTTGAAGTTTTATTGCTGTCTTGGACTCCATTAGGCACCATTCAGAGCACATTTTTTGTAAGAGGCACTAGATTTTCTTTTAATAATATCCAGTGCTGTGAATGACAGCCACTAAATATTTGAATTGCTTTTACAGCTCTTTCACACTAGAATGCAATGCAGGAGAGCTGCGTTCCTGTGCGGCTTTCCCCTGATTCCTGCTGCTGGGAGTGACTAGCTGCAGTCGCTGAGACCGTACACTGTAATGACAGGATGTTGGCATTTGCAGCTCTTTATGGCTGTTCACAAAGCCAGCAATCACCACAGGTAGGTGCTGCCTGTGGGAACAGCGACGAAGAGCTGTGGACGCTGACCACCTGTCATTACAGTGTATGGACTCGGCTGCTGCAGCTAGCCATTTACAGCTGTCAAACCCAGCAGCAGGAATCGCTAGATTGCTACCGCTGGGATTCGCAACATGGCAAAACGCCCGTGCGAATCTACGTTCAAGCTAAAAACTTTGAATATCTAATACTACATTAACCTTTTTGCTGCCAGAGCCATTTTGGCATTTTTTTGCACACGTTTAAAAAAGCAAACACCCTAGAGAATAAACTATTGGTAGCTCCAACTTTTTCTGTCACACAATATTACCGCAAAATTTCAGTAAAAAACACACTAGAGTGAATTTTAGGGCACACAATTGCAATAAATTACCCACATTTTTGGTAAAATATAAAAGATGAGGTTGCACCGAATAAATAGATACCCAACAGGTCAAACCTTAAATTTGTGTGTGTCCTTGAAATGGTGATAAACTTCAGTATCCTATATTTTCTATAGGTGACACTTTAACCGCCTCCCGTCCTCCATATAAGGAAATGATGGGCACAAGGCGGTTCTCTCGTTCTGGGAAGATGTCATATGACATCCTCCCACTCTAACCGCGTGTGCATGGCTCCAGGAGCACGCAGCGCGTCGATCAGTGGTGCTCTGTGTCCTTCGGACACAGTGGATCACCGATCAATGGAAAGAGCCGAAGATGTCGGCTCGGTCATGTGATCAGCTATGTCCAATCACAGCTGATTGCATGTAAACAAGGAAGTGCCGGTTATCGGCACTTCACTCCTCACCAGCTGTCACGCTGAGAGAGGAGAGCCGGTAATTGTCATTCCTCAGAGGAGACATGTACACTGATCATCAGGGCACTGATGATCAGTGAAGCCCAAGCAGTGCCACCTGCCAGTGCCCATCAGTGCCACATATCAGTGCCCATCTGAGCTGCCTTTCAGTGCCACCTATCAGTGCCGCTTAACAGTGCCAGTCAGTGCCACCTATCAGTTCCATATGAGTGCTGCCTTTCAGTGCCCGTCAATGATGCCTGTCAATGCCCATCAGTGCCACCTACCAGTGCCTCCTCATCAGTGCCGCCTATCAGTGCCCATCCCTGCAGCCTCATTAGTGAACATCATTGAAGGAGAAAAATCACTTATTTACAAAATTTTATAACAAAAACTAAGAAACCTTTTTTTTTTTTTTAATTTTCAGTTGTTTTTGGTTTGTTTAGCAAAAAATAAAAAACCCAGAGGTGATTAAATACCACCAAAATAAAGCTCTATCTGTCTCAAAAAAATGATAAAAATTTAATATGGGTACAGTGTTGTATGACCGCGCAATTATTCAAAGTGCGACAGCGCTGAAAGCTGAAAATTGGCCTGGGCAGGAAGGGGGTATAGGTACCTGGTAGGCAAGGGGTTATAAGCCCCCTCTAGGTCATCAGTTTATTGTTATGGAGGAGCTCTGGTGCTAGAATTATTGCTCTTAATCCGGCGTGTGCGGCGATATGTAACGTGTATGCAATCAATTTTTTTCACTTTTGTAACAGTTTTTTTTTTTTTTTCATCACATAGGGGCCAAAATGTCCCCTGTGTGATGATTTTTGATGACCGGCTCTCTTTAATGAGACATCCAGGGTCTAAAAGACCTTTCATGTCTCCTCTGGGCTCCACTCAATGTATTGCAGTGCAGAACGTATTGCAGTACATTGCTTCTTGGCTGTGCTAGCCGTGAAGGTGACGGGTGACGTCATACACGTCGCTTTCCGGGTCACAGCTCCGCTTTCCCCCCTCCCCTCCACCCACGTCTGCCCACTGGTCACGCTGGCACCTGGGGGTGTGTGGAAGCAGTCTGGCAGCAGCGTAGCCACCAAATTGTGAGCAAAACCCCGCACTGTCAGGTCTGTACGACATATGGACCACGCAGCAAAAGGGGTTAAAGGGCAAGCTTACACCAGAACACAGTGATGAAAACCCACGTTCTGTGCATGTTCCTCGTATCGTGTTTAAAACGCACTGCACTTACAGTCTTCAGCGGGTATCACTGCATCGGTAATGACACCAAATGAAGGTTGCAAACGCAGTGCATTTGCCTGCACCAGATCACATGGTACAGAAATAGTATGCGATCCGGTTGCTCTGCATTTTTTAAAGTAATGCATGCAAAATTTTGCAGTGCTATTTCAAACCATTTAAATGAATGTGCTGAAATTGCATTGCACTTGCATGTGAATCGCACAGAAACAGCAGGTTCTTGGTGATTCATAGTGTGAACCGGCCCTAACTGCAATAGGGAAACCCAGGTCAGGAAGGCTGTGCTGTCTAACAGAGCTATCTAAATCTCAGGACTGGATGAGCAGAAGTACCTGTGGCAGGTAAACCGGCTTATATATATATATATATATATAGATAGATAGATAGATATTTATATCAGCACTGTTTCCAGGCAAACGCTTTAGTCTAGGTTCCCACCGATGAGGGAAACAATATGTAATTCAGACTGGAATGGCACCACATTTCTGTTCAAATCACATGTGATTCTTTGCAGTGTGATTTGAGCCCAATTATTTTTAATAAATCGTCAAGCAAAATTAATCACCCTCATGGAAAAGGTGCAGGCACTTTTTTTTTTTTTGTTTTTATCTGTTGCACTGGAATCAGATCGCATGGCTTCACACCCACACAATCTGATTCAGCCAATCGCACTGCATTTTGCACAGCCTTTGGAAATCTGCTGACTTGTCTGTTTCGTTCTGCTGCATGAACTATGAGCTGTATACAGGCATGCATGGAGATCAGGATGCCGGTATGGGGGGCAATGGCGGTGATCAGGATGCCGGTATGGGGCATGGTGGTGATTAGGATGCCGGCATGGGGC
The DNA here is from genome assembly GCF_062004578.1 of Staurois parvus. Taxonomy (NCBI): domain Eukaryota; kingdom Metazoa; phylum Chordata; class Amphibia; order Anura; family Ranidae; genus Staurois; species Staurois parvus. The sequence continues at coordinate 48,422 of NW_028319130.1, forward strand.
ATGGTGGTGATCAGGATGCCGGCATGGGGTATGGTGGTGATTAGGATGCTGGCATGGGGTATGGTGGTGATTAGGATGCCGGTATGGGGCATGGTGGTGATTAGGATGCCGGCATGGGGTATGGTGGTGATTAGGATGCTGGCATGGGGTATGGTGGTGATTAGGATGCCGGTATGGGGCATGGTGGTGATTAGGATGCCGGTATGGGGCATGTTTTTGATCAGGATGCCGGTATGAGACAATGGCGGTGATCAGGATGCCGGTATGAAGTAATGGCAGTGATCAGGATGGCGGTATGGGGCATGGCGGTGATCAGGATGCCGGTATGGGGCATGTTGTTGACCAGGATGCCGGTATGGGGCATATTGTTGATCAGGATGCCGGTATGGGGCATGTTGTTGATCAGGATGCCGGTATGGGGCATGGCGGTGATCAGGATGCCGGTCTGGGGCATGGCGGTGATCAGGATGCCGGTCTGGGGCATGGCGGTGATCAGGATGTCGGTCTGGGGCATGGCGGTGATCAGGATGCCGGTATGGGGCATGGCGGTGATCAGAATGCCGGTATGGGGCATGGCGGTGATCAGGATGCCGGTATGGGGCTTGGCGGTGATCAGGATGCCGGTATGGGGCTTGGCGGTGATCAGGATGCCGGTATGGGGCATGGCGGTGATCAGGATGCCGGTATGGGGCTTAGCGGTGATCAGGATGCCGGGGTGGGGCATGGCGGTGATCAGGATGCCGGTATGGGGCATGTTGTTGATCAGGATGCCGGTATGGGGCATGGCGGTGATCAGGATGCCGGTATGGGGCATGGCGGTGATCAGGATGCCGGTATGGGGCATGGCGGTGATCAGGATGCCGGTATGGGGCATGGCGGTGATCAGGATGCCGGTATGGGGCATGGCGGTGATCAGGATGCCGGTATGGGGCATGGCGGTGATCAGGATGCCGGTATGGGGCATGGCGGTGATCAGGATGCCGGTATGGGGCATGGCGGTGATCAGGATGCCGGTATGGGGCATGGCGGTGATCAGGATGCCGGTATGGGGCATGTTGTTGATCAAGATGCCGGTATGGGGCATGTTGTTGATCAGGATGCCGGTATGGGGCATATTGTTGATCAGGATGCCGGTATGGGGCTTGGCGGTGATCAGGATGCCGGTTTGGGGCTTGGCGGTGATCAGGATCCCGGTATGGGGCATGTTGTTGATCAGGATGCCGGTATGGGGCATGTTGTTGATCAGGATGCCGGTATGGGGCATGTTGTTGATCAGGATGCCGGTATGGGGCATGTTGTTGATCAGGATGCCGGTATGGGGCATGTTGTTGATCAGGATGCCGGTATGGGGCATGTTGTTGATCAGGATGCCGGTATGGGGCATGTTTTGTAGCGGAGCTCAGAAACTGTAAATGGTGGTTGTAGTTGGGAGGTTATCGGGGGACACACAAAGCCTTTGAGAAATCTGCTGACTCGTCTGTTTTTGTTCTGCTGTATATTTCTCAACTCAGAAATTTAACACCGTATGACTTTCATTGACAGATACACATCTGTGGCTTCTTCACTCCCACATGGCCATTCTGCCTGCAGCTTCCCTTTGTACACCCCATGCTAATGCCACCCTTATTGGTACACTCTTCCTTCTGTATTCCCTTTGCATGGGTCAGCTCATATGTTTTTATCTTTGCAGAGCTCCTTGTAAATACCAGTGGTGGATTGATGTTGGCCTGCTGGGGATCGTCCCCTTCTGGTAGTGAGTGTAATGGAAGACACATGGCCGTGAAGGTCTGGCTGCCAATAAATCTACACAGGAGCTCCCAGCAAACTGAGTTTTGCTAGCAGAGGGTTTAATGACGTGTGAAAAAGGCTGTCTTGTGCATTAAGCTTGTTTTCACTCTCGGCGGGTCTCTTATTCTCTTCATACTGTTGCAATAAAATTCAGCGGAAATGGACTGTGTGCCCCATGACATCTGTGCCTAAATACACATTTTATTGTTTGTTTGGGCAGTGCTAAGTAATCCTGGGTCGGCTGTATGCAGGCTGGGACAAAAGGCTGTCCAGTATTACCTGTACATCTGCAGTCATTTACAGCATCTTGGTGAAAAGTCGGCCAATGTGGTGCAAAGGAATGATTCATGTACGCGGAATCCTTTAACCACTTCAAGTCCGGACACTTTCACCCCCTTCCAGTCCAGGCCAATTTTCAGCATTCAGTACTGTCACTCTTTGGCCCTTTGACTCAATCCTGTACCCATATGAAATTATCATTTCTTTTTGAGACAGATAGAGCTTTCTATTGGGGGTATTGGATCATTGCTGGGTTTTTTATTTTTTGTTATATGGTATGGTGTATGGCAGTGATCAGGATGCTGGCATGGGGTGTATAGCAGTGATCAGGATGCTGGCATGGGGTGTATGACATTGATTAGGATGCCAGCATGGGGTGTATGACGGTGACCAGAGCACTGGTATGGCGTATGATGGTGATCGGGGCACTGGTATGGCGTGTGGCGGTGATCAGGGCACTGGTATGGCGTGTGGCGGTGATCAGGGCACTGGTATGGCGGTGATCAGGGCACTGGTATGGCGGTGATCAGGGCACTGGTATGGCATGTGGCGGTGATCAGGGCACTGGTATGAGATAAGGCGGTGATAAAGGATGTTAGCATGAGGTATGGCGGTGTACAGGATGCTGTATATTAGGGTGCTCAGGATGTCGGTATGGGGCATTTGAAGTGATCGGGATGCCGGTATGGGGCATGGGAAGTGATCAGGATGCCTGTATGGGGCATGGGAAGTGATCAGGATGCCTGTATGATTGGGGCACGGCGGTGATCAGGGCGCCGGTATTGGGGCATGGCGGTGATCAGGGCGCCGGTATTGGGGCAGGGCGGTGATCAGGGCGCCGGTATTGGGGCACGGCGGTGATCCGGACGCCGGTATTGGGGCACGGCGGTGATCCGGATGCCGGCATTGGGGCACAGCGGTGATCCGGACGCCGGCATTGGGGCACGGCGGTGATCCGGACGCCGGCATTGGGGCACGGCGGTGATCCGGACGCCGGCATTGGGGCACGGCGGTGATCCGGACGCCGGCATTGGGGCACGGCGGTGATCCGGGCGCCGGCATTGGGGCACGGCGGTGATCCGGGCGCCGGCATTGGGGCACGGCGGTGATCCGGACGCCGGCATTGGGGCACGGCGGTGATCCGGACGCCGGCATTGGGGCACGGCGGTGATCCGGGCGCCGGCATTGGGGCACGGCGGTGATCCGGGCGCCGGCATTGGGGCACGGCGGTGATCCGGGCGCCGGCATTGGGGCACGGCGGTGATCCGGGCGCCGGCATTGGGGCACGGCGGTGATCCGGGCGCCGGCATTGGGGCACGGCGGTGATCGGGGCGCCGGCATTGGGGCACGGCGGTGATCGGGGCGCCGGCATTGGGGCACGGCGGTGATCGGGGCGCCGGCATTGGGGCACGGCGGTGATCCGGGCGCCGGCATTGGGGCACGGCGGTGATCCGGGCGCCGGCATTGGGGCACGGCGGTGATCCGGGCGCCGGCATTGGGGCACGGCGGTGATCAGGGCGTTAGTATGGCAGTTATCAGGGTGCTGGTGTGGAGTATGGCGGTAATCAAGACATTGGTATGGTGGTGATCAGGACATTGGTAGGGGGGTGTTTTTGTGTGCACTGGGACAGGTGACAGGGCTGGCTGCATTGTTTCTTGTCCCTGCACTGGGGAAATGATCAGGGACACAGGGGCACTGTTTAGAGACTGGGGTGGCTGGCACTGCAGCCCGTGATTGTACAAGTAGCCTGATAAACTGCTGTGCACTTAGACTGCAGCGTTGCTTCTCTCTGCTCTCACACTGAGAGCAGAGAGAAGCTATCTTTAGTTTCACTTTCTAGAGTTTACTATGTGATTACTGTGATTGGACACAGCAATCACATGGTAAAACACCATGTGATTGCCTGGACACAGAGGTAATGTGATCCACTGTGTCCGGGGGGCATGCCATTCGCCAGGCTTCCAGTTACGCCCTCTGTGAGCTGCGCAGGAGCTGCCAATGCAGGCAGGCCTTACAGGTACGTTAGTGCACATCGGCAAAGCCTCCTGTCTGCAGACTACGGGCGGATGGGAAGAGGTTAAACAACTAGAGCCGTGAGTTGGGTTAATGCAAGGATATTCAGTATTATATTGTGTGTTGAGGCTGAACTCCAGGCAAACCGTAAAATAACCAACATAGGAGCTGTCTTACCTGTTGAAAAATTTGTATCTCTGTGCATCCAGACCTGAAACTTGCACAGCCCTGCCAAGCAGCACATTCAGGTTGGTGATCTCACTATTCTGTTGTGTAAAATATACCATTCTACTTGGTCACCCACAGCCTGCCATTTGAAAATGAAGGAGCAGTAGCACACTGATGAAGTAACCTCTCTGCTCTCTCCTCCTCCTCCTTTTTTTTTTTGCTTTCAAAGCGTAAAGTGGTATTAAACCCAAAAGCAAACCTTTTATTATATTGCAGCTTACCACTTCTTAGATGTAATGGCTGCATTAGTTTTATTTTTTGCCTTTTATTTCTTCTATCTGGTGATCTGGCCAGTAAAGCTGTTTTTCAAAAGTAAAGCTCTCCAGCAGATTGTATCCGTTACAAAGATCAGACAAACCATTTATTACTGACAGTTGTGCTTACAATGATCAGCTTTTATTTATGTAAAACCTTTATCTCAAAAGGAAAAAAAAACTGTTTGCTATAACTGCTTATTATTATTAGCTGGGGTTTGGTTTCCATTTATTAGTGTATCTAAATCTGCTAGTACATTAAACACTTCCCTCCCCCTGACAATGCTGGTGTCCAAAGATGCCCCCTCTGCTCCTTCATCCAGTGTGGGGGCGCTCTAATACAGGAAGTGGTATTGGCCAGGTCACCAGGTGAAAACCGAGGGGAGAAAAGCCTAAAAGAAAACAAATGCAGCCATCACATCTAATGATTGGTAAGCTGCAATATACTCTGCTCAAAAAAATGAAAGGAACACTTTGAAAACCTATCAGATCTCAATGGGGAAGAATCTCCTGCTGGATCTCTATACTGATATGGACGGGGTAATGTGTTAGGAACATAAGGATGCCCCATTGTTTGATGGAAATGAAAATGATCGACCTACAGAGGACTGAATTCAAAGACACCCCGAAAATCAAAGTGAAAAAATGATGCAGCAGGCGAGTCCATTTTGCAGAAATTTCATTGCAGCAACTCAGAATGGTCCTCAGTAGTTTGTATGGCCCCCATGTGCTTGTATGTATGCCTGACAACGTCGGGGGAGGCTCCTAATGAGACGACGGATGGTGTCCTGGGGGATTTCCTCCCAGATCTGGACCAGGGCATCACTGAGCTCCTGGACAGTCTGAGGTGCAACCTGGCGGAGTTGGATGGACCGAAACATGATATCCCAGAAGTGTTCTATTGGATTTAGGTCAGGCGAGTGTGGGGGCCATTCAGTGTTATCAATTCCTTCATCCTCCAGGAACTGCCTGCATACTCTCACCACATGAGGCCAGGCATTGTCCTGCACCAGGAGGAACCCAGGATGCACTGCACCAGTGAAGGGTCTGAGAATGGGTCCAAGGATTTCATCCCGATACCTAATGGCAGTCAGGGTGCCATTGTCTAGCCTGTAGAGGTCTGTGCGTCCCTCCATGGATATGCTTCCCCAGACCATCACTGACCCACCACCAAAACGGTCATGCTGAACGATGTTACAGGCAGCAGAATGTTCTCCATGGCTTCTCCAGACCCTTTCACATCTGTCACATGTGCTCAGGGTGACCCTGCTCTCATCTGTGAAAAGCACAGGGTGCCAGTGGTGGACCTGCCAATTCTGGTGTTCAATGGCAAATGCCAATCCAGCTCTATGGTGCCAGGCAGTGAGCACAGGGCCCAGTAGAGGACACGGGCCCTCAGGCCATCCTCATGATGTCTGTTTCTGATTGTTTGGCCAGAGACATTCACACCAGTGGCCTGCTGGAGGTCATTTTGTAGGGCTCTGGCAGTGCTCATCCTTTTCCTCCTTACACAAAGGAGCAGATACCGATCCTGCTGATGGGTTAAGGACCTTCTACAGCCCCGTCCAGCTCTCCTAGAGTAACTGCCTGTCTCCTGGAATCTCCTCCATGCTCTTGAGACTGTGCTGGGAGACACAGCAAACCTTCTGGCAATGGTACGTATTGATGTGCCATCCTGGAGGAGTTAGACTGCCTGTGCAACCTCTGTAGGGTTCAGGTATCGCCTCATGCTACTGACCCTAGCCAAATGAAAAATAGTGAAAAACAGTCAGAAAAGATGAGTAGGGAAAAAAAATGTCAGTGGCCTCCACCTGTAAAACCATTCCTGTTTTGGGGGTCGTCTCATTGTTGCCTACCTAGTGCACCTGTTCATTTCATTAACACAAAGCAGCTGAACCTGATTATCAACCCCCTCTGCTCCTTCACCGACCAGATCAATATCCCAGGAGTTTCATTAACTTGGTGCTAGACTCAGATTAAAAAGTGTTCCTTTAAGTTTTTTGATTCACATTTTTTCTGTTCGTTCTGTTGGCTATTTCTGCAAAAACAAAGAATGTTGTGAAATCCAATTGTTGGTGAAGAAGACTTGCTTTGGGTGTGGGCAACTTTTTAGAGAGGAATTCCTGACGTTGTAAAGATTTAGTTTTGCAATTCAATGTGCTTGACACAACAGGAAGCTCATAAGTTGACATCTGTTTGAGTCACTGACCCTGATTAAGCATGCAGCAAGTGAAGTCAAAACCTCTTATCTACGTATTTGTTCCAGGTCAGTGACTTATAAAGCCAGAGAGGTTAACAGCCAAGGAAATATACGGTAATTTTGAAAAGAAAAGGCCAGCGATGGCGGTGTGTTTTCAGAGTCCTTCTGAGCTGCCACGTGAGCCCACAGCCTGGCTGCAGAGGGCTTGAATTGTAGGGCAGAAGAATGTGCCGTCCTGTCATTTTCATTGTTGTGTGTTTATGTCTTTCAGGATCTGGTAAACACCGGACTCAGCGCTCTTTTTTTCTTCATTGCCTCTGTAATTTTGGCCTCGCTGAACCACAAGTCTGGGGCGGAAATTTCTGCAGCGGTAAGAACGCGGCTTTCTGAAGTCTTTCCAGTAAATGTGGGCTTTAACCCAGATTCTGCTGCCTGGTCTCCCGCTCCAAAAAACTTTTTTTTTTTTTTTCCCTGTTTTGTCTTCTTGTGTGGTATTAATAGCTATATTCAAATATTATTATACATATCACCCAAAAACAAGATTTCATTTTTGGGTAGACCTGAATGAGTTGCATTGCCCAGTTAAGGTCCCACTGACCTCCAGTGTAAGGGACATTCTTCCCATTGACCTTCAGTGTAAGGGACATTCTTCCTTTTGACCTCCAGTGTAAGGGACATTCTTCCCATTGACCTCCAGTGTAAGGGACATTCTTCCCATTGACCTCCAGTGTAAGGGACATTCTTCCCATTGACCTCCAGTGTAAGGGACATTCTTCCCATTGACCTCCAGTGTAAGGGACATTCTTCCCATTGACCTCCAGTGTAATGGACATTTTTCCCATTGACCTCCAGTGTAATGGACATTTTTCCCATTGACCTCCAGTGTAATGGACATTCTTCCCATTGACCTCCAGTGTAAGGGACATTCTTCCCATTGACCTCCAGTGTAAGGGACATTCTTCCCATTGACCTCCAGTGTAAGGGACATTCTTCCCTTTGACCTCCAGTGTAAGGGACATTCTTCCCATTGACCTCCAGTGTAAGGGACATTCTTCCCATTGACCTCCAGTGTAAGGGACATTCTTTCCATTGACCTCCAGTGTAAGGGACATTCTTCCCATTGACCTCCAGTGTAAGGGACATTCTACCCATTGACCTCCAGTGTAAGGGACATTCTACCCATTGACCTCCAGTGTAAGGGACATTCTTCCCATTGACCTTCAGTGTAATGGACATTCTTCCCATTGACCTCCAGTGTAAGGGACATTCTTCCCATTGACCTCCAGTGTAAGGGACATTCTTCCCATTGACCTCCAGTGTAAGGGACATTCTTCCCATTGACCTCCAGTGTAAGGGACATTCTTCCCATTGACCTCCAGTGTAAGGGACATTCTTCCCATTGACCTCCAGTGTAAGGGACATTCTGTCCCAATGACCTCCAGTGTAAGGGACATTCTTCCCATTGACCTCCAGTGTAAGGGACATTCTTCCCATTGACCTCCAGTGTAAGGGACATTCTTCCCTTTGACCTCCAATGTAAGGGACATTCTTCCCATTGACCTCCAGTGTAAGGGACATTCTTCCCATTGACCTCCAGTGTAAGGGACATTCTTCCCATTGACCTCCAGTGTAAGGGACATTCTGTCCCAATGACCTCCAGTGTAAGGGACATTCTTCCCATTGACCTCCAGTGTAAGGGACATTCTTCCCATTGACCTCCAGTGTAAGGGACATTCTTCCCTTTGACCTCCAATGTAAGGGACATTCTTCCCATTGACCTCCAGTGTAAGGGACATTCTACCCATTGACCTCCAGTGTAAGGGACATTCTTCCCATTGACCTTCAGTGTAATGGACATTCTTCCCATTGACCTCCAGTGTAAGGGACATTCTTCCCATTGACCTCCAGTGTAAGGGACATTCTTCCCATTGACCTCCAGTGTAAGGGACATTCTTCCCATTGACCTCCAGTGTAAGGGACATTCTTCCCATTGTTTTCCAGTGTAAGGGACATTCTTCCCATTGTCCTCCAGTGTAAGGGACATTCTTCCCATTGACCTCCAGTGTAAGGGACATTCTGTCCCAATGACCTCCAGTGTAAGGGACATTCTTCCCATTGACCTCCAGTGTAAGGGACATTCTTCCCATTGACCTCCAGTGTAATGGACATTCTTCCCATTGACCTCCAGTGTACGGGATATTCTTCCCATTGACCGCCAAGTTAAAGAGACCCTGTCACCTCCAAAAGTGTTACTAAATCCACAACAGTAAAATCAGTCTGTATGTGCAGTAAGGCGTGGTTCACATCTATGCGGGTGGTGCCGCACAAATGCCAGCATCCAGAATTTTGTATGTATGCAGAATGTTGTAAATGGCACAACTGGAGCATCTTAAAAAAAAAAAAAAAAAAATATGCTGAAAAATATGAAGGCTGACATTGCTGACCTTTTCTTCTGAAAATGCTGGTTGCCTGGCTCTTGTGCTGACCCAGTGGCTTTGATCGTTTTTGTGTTGCTGAACCTGAACAATTCTGCAGCTTCTACTGATTATTCTGCTTGTTTTTGCAGGTTAGAGAGCCATAACATATGAAAGCCGTTGCAACAGCACAATAGTCTATTAGCATTTTAAGAAGTAGGTCACCAGTAGCAACCCCCCCTATTTCTATTCATAGACCTTGCCTCTAACCAGTTAAGTGGACTCTAGAAGTATGAAATTACTTGAAACATCCGCTCCCCTCTGGATTTATCCGTACACAGCTCCATTGTAATACGCCAGATACAAGGGTCTCTGCTGCCCCCTAATGGTTTATTTTGTTTTTTTTCTTAGACCAATGCTACCCAAGGCTGTTAAAGTGGCATTTTACCCATAGCAACGTGCTAAAAATAATTCTGCTACCAAAATTAGTGTGTGCTGTAAATTGCCTCCAGCATTGTTCCTGTTACTTCTTGCTAGCGACTGCCATTTTGCTGAAGCCCAGAGCCCTCGAGCAGCAGTAAATTTTTAGGCTGTCTCAGATTGGCCTCTAGGTTTTCGGCACAGTGCCAAAAATAGAGCGCAACTGAGCATGTGCAGAGCAGGGTGAGACAGTGTATTATTGGATTTTAAACTGCATAGACACTTATTTGTAATATTTTACATAACTAGACCTGCAAAATGGGCGGGCCTGAAGGGATCTAGCAGAACTTGACTGCTTGGCGCCAACAGTACGCAAGTATGCGGCCTCTCAGCGGCTGGGTCTTGACACCAAGAGGCTGCATATTTGGTACCCAATGTAAAGAAACGTGCCAAGAGTGCACACCCTGCGTACTCACGGCACATTTACCGGCGCCTCACGGAAAGGTCCCAATCACTACTTGCGATTGGGAGCTTTCCAATCATGTGACCGCTGTGACAGCCAATCACAGCGGTCACATGACCCTAAACCCTTCCCCACTTTCAGTGTCACAAACCCCTTAGAGGGCTAAAGGCGCCAACGCCAAGGGGTTAATTTTCTGACAAAAGTTCCACTTACTAACACAGTTTTAGCTCACCTGCAGTAGAAGTTCAAGTATGGGAATTGGGAAACCATTGGATTAAACTTTGAGCACTTTTTGTTGTGAAACGTGTTGGAGGCCTCTTTTTTGTTTTTACCTGGATTTGTATGAATAAAGGAGTCATTTTTGAGTTTACTGGAAGTGCAGTCATCCGCTAACTCAGTGCTTCTCAATTATTTTCTGTCATGCCCCCCCTAGGAAGAAGAAAACATTTTGCGCCCCCCACGCGACTGTAAATAGTATCATTTGTCTATAAAATTGTTATAAGTACACCTCTGCATAACACTGTATCCTTATTAACGTATAAGAGAATAAAAAAAGAAAGAAATGTGGATCAATTTACAACAAAGAATAGCTTTATTAACTGTAGCAGAAAAGATTTAAAGTGCATTAGAAATTCAAAAAAAATTAAATCCTTAATTAAACTATAAACATTTTTTGATTGGACATGTCAAACCATATGATACTGAAAAAATCCATAAAATCAATAAATAATAATGAATTCAAACCGATCACCAACATTTACTTAGGAATAGTGCCCCATCGTTGGTGTCAGTGGGAGGAATAATACCCCATCATTAGTATCAGTGACACCAATGATGCGGCACTATTCCTCCCACTGACACCAATGACACTTGCTGACCCCTGTTGCAGTATGGTGCTGCTGCAGCCAGCATATGTGGTTGCAGCAGCACCTCTGCACTGCACACTTACTGGCTTTTCCCTCACTCAATTTTCGCGGGTCCGCTCGGCTCCGCCTCCTCGCCCGTGATTGGCCGCCTGTGTACCTTTCCTGAGCTACAGTTCTGGCGGCCAATCACCGGTGGGGAGGCGGAGCCGAGCGGCAGGAGTGAGGGAGTGGCCGGAGTGACGGAAGGAGCAGCGCTTCCTGGATGGATCATCGTGGGAGCCAGGTAAGAGACAGCAGCCCTCTGCCCACCCCTGTACTTAGTGTCCCTTCTGTCGGAAGGGGGGGGGGCGGCGGCGGCACCGCGCCGCCTAAAAAGTTCCACCCTAACGTATACCAGCGTATAAGACGACCCCCGACTTTTGAGAAGATTTTCAAGGGTCAAAAAGTCGTCTTATACGCCGGAAAATACGGTTTGTTCCCCGAGGTCAAACGCGCCCCCCTTGACGGAGCCTCGCGCCCCCCCTGGGGGGCGCGCCCCACTATTTGAGAAGCACTGCGCTAACTTAACCATTTTTTACCTGGGCAATCTTTAATTTTTAATTATTTTAACTCCTCCAAAAGTAATATATTTACTAACTGCAAAAGCCCTGATGAAGTCCATGGTTGTAGTTTTTTTTTCTTTACATTGCGTGAAAATTGTGTATCAAATGCATATTTTCAGGCAAAAACTCAATAAAATGGGTTTTAGTGCACACGAACACAATATAATATATATATTTTTTTTAGTAAAATTTAAAAGTTGGGGCTGTATCGAGTAAATGGATACCCAACATGTTAAGCCTCAAGATTTGTATAGCTCCCATTCCAGTGTTCATGGCAAATACCGCACATGTGGCGCAATCGCTGTTTGCATACATGAACAAAACCCTATGTGTGCATTTGCATTCAGGTGTGTGTGGATGACAACAGGGGTGCTTTTTATTTTCTTTTACACAGCGCCATGGTTGTTCATTGAGCCTTCCTGTCAGTATATCTGCTTTCTTGCACATCCCATACAAGCAAGCAGATACTACTAACAGGTCAGGGGGATACCTGCTTGGCACCGGCTATCTGCTGATCGCTGGTTCAATACTTTAGAGGCTCCAAAAACAAAAAAATAATAAATGCACATTTTTTTACCTGCAAAAAAAGTGTATTTATTATTTTTTGTTAAAAGGTGAATTTATCCTTTAAGGGACACAGCTTGATGATATATAATCTAGGGTTATACTGCCACCTACAGGAGAAATGGGTTGCTAAATTATTATTACAACTGTGTTCCTCAGTGGACTGGATTTTTTCTGATGGATTGCACATGCTGCCATTTTTCACTTTGCCCATCGTGAAAAGTCTCTTCTATTGTTAATGGAAACACATCTTTTCTAAGACAAACATCTGTACTTTGCTTTTTTTCTTTCAAATAAAATGATATATCTTATATTGTGTTATCTAAATCGGTAATTTTAGGATTATCTGTCTATTTATAGGTTTTTGGCTTTTTAGCCACCCTCTCTTACTCTGTCAACACCTACCTGGCACTGCGAAAATGGAGATTCGGCAGCCGGTCCCAAAATATGCGCCAGTCCAGCGACTACATGAGGGCACGCAGCGAGTCCCGTGACGTAGACTGCCGCCCTGAGATTCAACGTCTGGATGCTTGAGCGGGCAAGGCCAGTGGGAATTTTAACGATGAATACCAAGTAACTTCTCACCAAAGGCCTGGGATTGGCCCAGTTTTGTAAGAAGGCAGCAGGCATGGGAAAAGTTTCCCAACTTTGACATCTGTTCATATTCCTGGACTAGGTCTTGCATTCCTGATATTGTAAGGGAAGGTAGGTGACAAACCTTTTGTGGCACAGCCGCGGAGTTCCTCGGTATGTCGTCGATATACCTTGCTTCAGAAGGTCTGCTAAACAGGATTCATGAAGGGACAGTCGTCTTGGTTTATAAAGGGCTGCACAGCACGTTCATTAAACCAGAGAAGGAGGAAAATGAAGTTATTTTTATTGTCTATAAAATTAATCAACAATTTTTTTTTTTAAATCCTCGCCTAGGACGTTTTAATCATGCATTATTTAATGATGACATTTTACTGATTTTCATGTAAACATTTTTAATTTAACATTGGTTAGTTTTTAAAGATCAGTTTTCGTACTATTCGGATAATAGTTCTGCTGCAATGAAGGCTCATAAGTCTAAATTGACTAATCGTGATTGGAACACTTTGGAACGGTTCAAGATGTATTCCAGGCAGATGTAAAAAGTTCCATTTATTCTATATAAATATTTTGCTGAAAATTGCTAAAGATATTTTAAACTGCTACATGTAATTATTTGTATTCCTACTTTTATGTTCAACTGCCTTCATCCTCTGCACACCAGCTGAGTTTTCCAACCCAGCTGACAGCTTGGTTTTTCTGCTCTGTCTGCATAAATGAAAGCGAGATCGAGTGACGCACAATCTTATCCGCCGCTCTAAAGCCCAACTGTACTTTAATTCCACTAAATACATTCCTTACGCATCAAAAGAAATTCATTTTTTTAGGCAGTGTCCAAAGTGGTTAGAGAAAGATAAGAAAGGGGGCGCCAGCTAAGTGTAGTGGTTAGTAGCAAATTTATTTAAAAAAAAAAAAAAAAAAAGGCAATTGGAAGTAAAACAAATCACTCATCCACTGTAACTATTCGCCATGTTCCCACTGTAGCCTGCGGTGAGAGATCCCTGGGCTGGAGGCGCTTCTACAGCTGCCAGCTGGTTGAGGAACGCTAAGGACCAGAACTGGATGCGCAGGAGCCATCTTGGAATGCACACGGCCAAGGATGACGTCACAGCAAGGCAGATCTACAGCGAGGGTGTGGCTACGCGTTTCGGAGCATCAAGCTCCCATCTCAAGCCATCCACAAAGCTTACATAGATAAAAAGTGCGGCGCTAATACATGAACACATATATATCTCAGATGATCTGAAAAACACTGTGGTATATAGCACTAGACAGAGGAAATAACTAATAGGTGAGCACAGAGAAACACACATGTGAAGGAAACAAGAACAGCAAGGAGCTAATAAATTCTAGGACATCCTATTACTCATCTTCACCACCGGAGGGAGTTCCTTACCTATTCAGCCTTAAGGGGATTCCTGGATCTGGAAGCTGCCTATTACATCAGGATTATCTGCTCCCGGATGGTTATCCATCTTCCCCACTAGATGAGGGATTTCCAGGGGTCATACAACATATGCGCTTATCCATAGCGCGTCCGGTGAGTGCGCAATTTTACTATCTGATCCTGGCAGATTAAGCTTTTATGTAGGATCCTGCGACAACTTGTCTGGACATTTTACCTGATTTACCAGCGATTTTACCTGATGCATTAGTTATTAGTTATTTCCTCTGTCTAGTGCTATATACCACAGTGTTTTTCAGATCATCTGAGATATATATGTGTTCATGTATTAGCGCCGCACTTTTTATCTATGTGTATTTTTGAAGGTTTTGCTGAGATTACCTTTGGTGCATTGGCTGCTGATGGGAGAGCGCTCACTTTTTCATTTTGTCTTTTTTGATCCACAAAGCTTAGCCACGCCCCCCACTGTAGATCCGCCCTGACGTGACACAGTCTTTGACCGTGTGTGTTCCAAGCAGCCTCCTATACATCTGATTCCAGTCCTCAGCGTTCCTACAGCAGCCGTCTGTAGGAGCGGCTCCAGCCCAGTAATCTCTCACCACAGGCTCCAGTGGGAAGATGGCAAATATGAGATGAGCACGATACTTAGCTGACGCCCCCTTTCTTGTCTTTCTCACAATCCGCAGTTATAACTTCAGTCTGTGTGTGGCGCTATCACTAGTGTGGTGCTACAATCCACCACTGGACTTTCTATACACATTATCAAGGACTTTATTGTTTTATTGGTACCTGCTCTCTTTTTAACCTGTCCTGCACCATTATCTCATTTCTTATCCACAATGGTTAGAAAAGCCTGTCACCTGCCAGCGTGCTACAGAGAAGGATCCTTGCTCTCTGTGTGGAAGCAGTGGTCTCTCTGCAGCTGATCCCACACTTCTGATGAAGTAAGAACTAGAGCTCTCCAATCAGCAGGGAGCATGAGTTTTTTTGCATATTGTAGTGTTATAGGTCTGACATGTCAAGGGTCCATCTCTACTGCTGGCGTAGGAGAGGCTTTTCTACCCATTGCAGTGTTATAGGTCTGACATGTCAAGGGTCCATCTCTACTGCTGGCGTAGGAGAGGCTTTTCTACCCATTGCAGTGTTATAGGTCTGACATGTCAAGGGTCCATCTCTACTGCTGGCGTAGGATTGGCTTTTCTACCCATTGCAGTGTTATAGGTCTGACATGTCAAGGGTCCATCTCTACTGCTGGCGTAGGAGAGGCTTTTCTACCCATTGCAGTGTTATAGGTCTGACATGTCAAGGGTCTATCTCTACTGCTGGCGTAGGAGAGGCTTTTCTACCCATTGTAGACGCTGTCTCAAGAAAACAAACTGTAAGATTTTAAACATTGACAATGGTGTCAAATATGGCAGTTTATCTTTGGCTAGTTATCTGTGGGCCGGAGATGTCTATGGATCTCAGACCCCCACTGTAATAATAGATAGGGGTTGTTTTTTTTTTTTTTTTAAGGTTCTGTTGAGGTTTTTTTTTACCTTTTTAAAAATCAGTGTAAATGGAATTCTATTGGCATTAATGTGTAGTGTTGCTTTTGTAACATGGTGATCAAACTAATATCACATCACACACATGGAGTATATAACAGAATGGACCAATACAAGTATTTTGTTTTGAAAAATATTTTAATTTTGTTAATAGGTACTGGGCATTAACAATAATGTATATTCTGACTATAGCAGGTAAATTAGAATAAGCTGAGTTAAGTAGAACTATGGTCTGCCAGTTAAGCACTTAATTACATGTGCATTTGCACAGTTTTCTTTTAATCCCTCTGCAAAGTCCCACAAACACCTGTTGATCCTGCCAGTAAAGTTCACCTAATTCAGCTTCCTGTGATGGTGTGGCAACGATGCTGCACTGCTCCTGAATTCAGAGCAGCATGGTCACTCTCATGGAGGCTGTGTCTGCTTGCACTACAGTGGGATGATTGATGTTGCAGAGAGCACTGATTCACCGGCTTGTAACTTGTCATTCGGAACCCCTAGTCCTGCCCACCACTTTCTGGATTGACTGTGAGCTGCAGTGTCTAGGAGGGGGAGCAGGTGAGATACAAATGAAGCAGGATTTTGCTCAGCCAGGGCAGATAAAGGAAGTTTTTTGTTTACTTTATGAGGTTTTTGTGTTGGATCTGGTACTTGTTTAGACTGTTACAAATAAGCCTTTAATTGTACCTTAAAGTGATATTAAAGGTTCAGATTAAAAAAAACAAACCTGTTACTCTTACCTGCTCTATGCAGTGGTTTTACACAGAGCAGCCCCATTCCTCTTTTTTTTTTTTTTTTTTTTGTGTCCCCTGCTGGCGCTCCTGGCTCCTCCCTTTTGATCAGTGCTCCCAATAGCAGGCTGCTTGCTATGGGCGCACTGGTGCATGCTCACGCTTGAGCCTGGATATATGTTTCCATAGGACAGAGTCAGCCCCAGATCTCTCCTCATTTGGTTTACTGGCTGTGATTGATAGCAGTGAGAGCCGCTGCTGTCTCAGCCAATAAGGAGAAGGAGTCCCAGGACAGCCGAGGCTCTTGTGCACATCACTGGATTAAGATAGGGTAGGTATTGGTGGGGGGGGCAGCACATAGAAGGTTGTTTACCTTCATGCACAGAATGCACAAAGGTAGAAAACCTTCTGCCATTTCCACCACTTTAATGTTTGTGATGTTATGAACAGTCAAAGGGCTATGTTGGACCCCTGGATGATGTTGCCATTTGCTTCGGTCATTACTGGTCATATAGATTATCAAGTCCTCCCAAACAGACATTTTGGTCTATTTGTGCTGTGGACATGAGTGGAAAACTCCGACTTTGAGTCTTTTTTTTTTTTTTTATAGACTCGTGCTAATCATAGGTGAATCTTCCAGTGTTATTCTTGGAGAGATATAAATCTAGTAATTGGGTGTTACCCCTGCAGAATGGTTCACGGGCTTAATCCCAACCACAACTGGGATTTAAACTTTAAAAGGGGTTCTTATGTTCATTTTTTTTTTTTTTTTTTTTTTTTTATTGCAAGCTAAAGAGAGCTTCTGCCCAATCTGCTGATGTGTGAATAACAAGGCCTGGTTCAAATTATGCAGATTATTCTGTTTGGACAGCAATATGGGTCTTTTATTCTAACAATCATATAATGTATTTAGCTCACAGTACTTTATAGGTATCCCTGCTCCACCATTGGTCTCCTTCATTGCGTAGCACAATATACAGTCTACAGTGTAGGACAAGGTGACATCTGCACCATCTTCTATTCCAGTATTTGTGTGACAAACTGACCTGTGATGTGCCAGTAGACGTCTATTTGTGATCATAATTCGATACGGTGAAGGTGATTTGTGATCATAATTCGATACGGTGAAGGTGATTTGTGATCATAATTCGATACGGTGAAGGTGGTTAGTGACTGACAGTTCCTAACTTTCATTACCATATGGTGTAAGGATGTCCATTGAACACGTCTGTAGCAGTTGCCATTAATTGTTTATACCAAATTTGAATTGCGATGGGAATTCCTGACACCCAGTTATGGTTGTAAGGCAACCATGTCACAATAGAAAAATGTTTAAACCAAGAAAAAGTGACTAAAGTCACTATTGCTGCTGCCTCGATCCTGAGAAATCTACTTAAATCTCCATTTAAAAAAAAAACACTTCCAAAAGTGTTGATCCCCTGGGTGGCCCATAGGTCTCCTTGATTAATTCCTCTGATCTCTGCCCATTACAGGTTACAATAGTGACATGGAGATTAGTAGGAGGAATTAGTGAAATGTAGATTGATACTCCCTGAAGTGTCCGTTTCCCTGAAGGCTTTAGAATAGGGGTCTCCAAACTATGACCCACGGGCCACATCAGCCCACTACAAGATTTTATCTGGCCCGCAGATGGGGTCAAGTGATTTATCCTCAATGTGCACAGGTTAAGGGTTAAGCTCAGCAAAGGCTACCTATGGTCTCTGCTTCTGATGAAAGCGAGAGCTTTGATGGGGACTTTGATAAAAGGGAGTACTCTGATAGGGATCCTAATGTAAGGCAGGACTGATGGGGACCCTGATGTAAGGGGGGATTTTGATGGGGACCCTGATGTAAGGGAGGACTCTGATAGGGATACTAATGTAAGACAGAACTGATGGGGACCCTGACGTAAGGGGGGATTTTGATGGGGACCTTGGTGTAAGGGAGGGCTCTGATGGGGATCCTAATGTAAGGCGGGACTGATGGGGACCCTGATGTAAGGGGGGATTTTGATGGGACCTTGGTGTAAGAGAGGACTATGATGGGGATCGTAATGTAAGGTGGGACTGAAGGGGACCCTGATGTAAGGGGGGATTTTGATGGGGACCTTGATGTAAAGGAGAACTCTTATGGGGATCCTAATGTAAGGCAGGACTGATGGGGGCCGTGATGTAAGGGAGGACTCTGATAGGGATACTAATGTAAGCCAGAACTGATGGGGACCCAGATGTAAGGGGGGATTTTGATGGGGACCTTGATGTATAGGAGGACTCTGATGGGGATCCTCATGTAAGGCAGGACTGATGGGGGCCCTGATGGGGATCCTAATGTAAGGCAGGATTGATGGGGGCCCTGATGTAAGGGGGGTTCTGATAGGGATACTAATGTAAGCCAGAACTGATGGGGACCCAGATGTAAGGGGGGATTTTGATGGGGACCTTGATGTAAAGGAGGACTCTAATGTAAGGCAGGACTGATGGGGGCCCTGATGTAAGGGGTGCTCTGATGGGGATCCTAATGTAAGGCAGGACTGATGGGGGCCCTGATGTAAGGGGGGCTCTGATGGGGATTCTGGTATAAAGTGGACTCTGATCAGGAGTGAGTTTGGCCCATAATTGTTTGTAGAATATACAATGTGGCCCTCATACTGAAAAGTTTAGAGACCCCTGCTTTAGATGATTTCTCAGGGTTGGAACAGAGTTCAGCAGTGTGAGCAGCAGGAAAGCTGAGTGTTCACTTTTCTATTACAGGTATTGTTTCGGGTTAAACATTTTGTATGGAAACAGAGGTGCTAATTTGCATGTTTTTGGGGGTTCCAGTAATGGGAGAGTCTTCATCATGAAGAGTACACCATTACCTTGAACCTAACTACAGGACAGTGACACTATCATTCTGGCATTAGGAGGTGGACAGAGATGCACTCTACTATGTGGAAACATTCAGGGTGGAATCTCTTAGACATACAAAGTTGGAGGGAGAACAACCCTTGAGTTTTAACAGGTAAACCCCTATATTTGGTATAGTTTTTATATATCTTCCACACTGTAGTGCATTGCAGGGCTTGTCCTACTTTTTTGGAGATGGAGGTTGTTTGATTCTACCTTTTATGATCCTAAAATTCGCCCTTTGCTGAGCTTCACGTGTTGATGGCTCCATAGGACATCTCCTAGGTGGTAGAACTCTGATGGGGATCCTTTGCTGAGCTTCACATGTTGATGGCTCCATAGGACATCTCCTTGGTGGCAGAACTCTGATGGGGATCCTTTGCTGAGCTTCACGTGTTGATGGCTCCATAGGACAGCTCCTTGGTGGTAGAGGACCCATGCCGGTCTTACTGCTGCTGACGTTCAATTTGCTTTCAGTGTGAAGGTAAATCAACGACAGACTGGAAGAACACCATTGTCATAACCTCCTTCATGACTCTGGTAGTATATTAGAGGTTGTATAAGGTGGTCATGAACATCTAGTCTTTGTGTTGGGACATCTATACTTGACAGCAGAAAGGATGGTGTAGCACCATTGCTACTGCAGATCTCCGCTCTGGACCATTTCTGTAAACTTTGCCCAGCTCTAGAAGGGGATTTCCATTTTCATGGAATTCTGACTCATTTTATGAATGAGGGGGCATAATTTCCATTGCTTAACTACACTACAGACCTCCCATTGCTTTTGCATGCTTGGGACATAACTTAATTTTGTTCTTGGAGTCCTCTCTTTCACACTAGACCTTTCTTCAGACATCTCCATTTTCAGGATGATTAGTGAAGCTCTTCTAGTAATGTCAACTGGTATACTCAAAAGAGCGACTTCAGCAAAAATGTACTTCTTCATTTGGCTGGAGGTGGCCCAGAACTAGGCAAGGTCCAAGATTGCAGTCCAGTCCAGTTGTTATGCCGCCATCTTCCTCTGTAGGCATGCGGGTGACAGATCAGGTGTTGATTTTTTAGCTGTACATCTGTTTGCAGTCATATCTTTAAAGGGTGTCCGGTATTCTGTGTAATGCGTTTTTGTTTTATCACGGTTATATGATTGTTTTTTTTTTTTTTTGTTTTTTTTTAGGGGGTTGTATTTGAGATGTGCAAAGAGAAGTCTCTCAAACATTTATAGGTGTACCATTTAATTAAGCAATGACAAATACAGATAACAAATCTAATAATATTAGAAAATATAAGAAGAAAACCTAAACTACAAAAAAAATAAAAGTCAGCAGCTACAAAAACTGTAGCTGCTGACTTTTAAAATACAGCCACTTACCTGTCCCTCGGTCCAGTGGTGTCCTCACCACCGCTGGTTTCACTGGCTGTCTTCTAACCCTGGCGCCGGCATCATTAGTGTGGGCACCCGGCTGTGACAGCTTGCGGCTTCACAGCCGGGTGCCCACTGCACATGTGCGAGAAGTGCTGCACTTTTGAATGGCCCCGTAGTCTTCTGGGACCTGTCACGTGTCCCAGAAGATTACGGGGGTGGGGGACGGGAGGACGACAACTTCCGCTTGCGATCGCAGCAGAAGTGGGAGCTGGTATCTGTCAAATTCAGGTACCCGTTCCCCAAAGGTGCCAAACCTTAATGGGGAGCGGGGGACAAAGGCTTAAAGCGGAACTTCCCCTTTTAGGTGGAGCACCGCTTTAAGCTTTGACAAATCTTGCAGCCATTTGGTTTCTATGCAGAGCTCTACCAGATTTTGCACTCTCCAATTTTACTAAATCAACCCCCAATGTGTATCAAAACCCCAAAACAAAAATGTAATATATTGCAGCTTTCCAGTCCTTAGATGTGGCAACTGCATTCGTTTTCTTTTATCAGGCAGAAACCATTTCAGCAAGTACAGAAAATACCTGTTCATCTTGCCAGAAGTGCAGTGTCTTTTGTTACTGTCCCTGTGAAGTGATCAAACAATGTTGACTTCCTTCCAAACGATTTTCTGTAAACTACTAATCGCCCCCACCCCATGTAATGGTGATGAAGCAAGATATGTTTGAAGTCAAGCCTGTTTGACAACAATGGCTGCCTCCATAGACACATTGGAGTAGGTGAGTGTAGCCACCCAGGGACAGGAAATGTGGTATTTTCAGGATTAACAGCTGAAAAAAATACCATAAATAAAGCTGAATGCAGGCACCTCAACAGATGACATTTTTACTTCTGGGTTTAAATTTGCTTTGATTAGAGCGAGCTCTCCAAGAGGTACAATGTAATTGGGATAAAACCTGTATATGGCCCTGGTGTATGTATTTCTCATATAAACAAATGCCCTGGGTGCTGTCTAATTATATATTGAAATCATTCAAATTCCATCAGAACGTATGTGAGCAAGGGTGGACTGACAACTCATGGGGCCCCCGGGCAATAGGGGATCATGGGGCCCCTGTGTCCTTGCCCAAACTCCATAAAGCCTATGAAAAAGGTACCAGGGGCATCTCATGGGGCCCTTTACTGACCCCGGGCCCTCAGGCAGTGCCCGAGTTTCCAAATAGTCAGTCCGCCCCTGTATGTGAGTAATAAAACCTGCAATGGATGTATTCCACCATTATGCAAAAACTACAAACTATGTGAACACTACAAATACAAAGTAACAGAATACGTCCTAAAAGAGGTAACAGTGGAGCAAATTCTCCATAAGCCCCGGTTAACACTATGAATCACACAGAAACGCACTGCGCAATTCACATGTGATTTAGCGCTGTGCGCATGCGCTACTTTTGGAAATGCACTGCAGCCAGATTACATGGCACTTTGGTACCATGGAATCTGGCGCAGACAAACGCACTGCGTTTGGGGTATTGTTAACTTCACATTGACACCCGCTGCAGAGCACAACTGCAGTGCGTTTTTTGAATGATACACAGGACACTCGCACAGATCGCGGGTTTTCCGAACCACGTTTTAGTGTGAACCTAGCCTAATTGTAAAGTGCATGTATGTTGTAAGTGAAGTATTTCTGTGCTGGGTGTAAAAAAAAAATAAAAAAATAAGTAAAAAAAAAAGGGAGTGATTATTGCATATTTCCGGGTTTGCAAGGCGAAGCAATATATGTATAATTGGACCAAAGGATCTACGATCTATACCTATATATTTGGACCGAAGCGCTCAAATACCATCTCTGGCTTGGGTGCCAGGTCTCTGATCTTGATTGGCTGGGGAAAAAAATGACCCAACTTCGGCGTATGTGCATGGAAGGAGAGGATTATGATCAGGTGGGTTAGTTTGTTTTATTGCAGAGGAGTTTAAGTATGAGCCTGGGTTCACATATATGCAGTGCGGTATATCACATGTGATTCGCACAGGAACCGCACCGCATTCCTGTGCAGATCACATGCGATTTGTGTGCGGTACGATTGGAACCATACATTTTGTATAGCTCTAATCGCACCGCATCCGCACAAAAAAGGTGCAGAACCCTTTTTTGGGTCCGAACTAGAATAGGATCGCATAGGTATTCACACCTAAGCGATCCGATTCTGCACATCGCACCACATTTTGCGGACTCCTTTTGTTATGTTAACATACATACCCGCAGCGTTTCGCATGCAATTCTGATGCGGCGTGGAATTCACACAGAAAATGCTGCAAATTCCGTACCGCATCAGTGTGAACCAGGGCTGCATCTTCTACAACAAAAATCTGCCTGCTCACATTTTTTTTCTTTTTTTTAAATTTAGGTCCCCTTTAAAAATCTAGACCATCTGCCATACGGGCCCAACTTAAAATTCAAAATGGTGTCGTATCATTAACTTAAAGTGGAGTTCCACTCATCCTGTCAAAAAATAAAAGTCAGCAGCTACAAAAACTGTAGCTGCTGACTTAAAAAAACAGCCACTTACCTGTCCCTCGGTCCCGTGGTGTGTCCTCCGCAGACCATTTCACCGCCGTCCTGTATTCCAGGAGGCTGGCATCTTTAGTGTGCGCACCCGGCTGTGATAGCTTGCGGCTGCTCAGCCGGGTACCCACTACGCATGCGCGAGCAGCGCTGCTCTTTGTGAATGGTCCTGTAGTCTTCTGTGACCTGTCACGTGTCCCAGAAGACTACAGGGAAGGAGGACACCTTCCGTTTCCGATCACCTAGCCGATTGGACCAGAAGTGGGAGTGGGTACCTGTCAAATTCGGGGTGCCTGCCCCCCCCGCCCCTCAAAGGTGCCAATCCTTAATGGGGAGCAGTCCTTAAAGAGGAACTTCCCCTTTTGGGTGGATCTCAGCTTTAAGCCATTCATACATTGATCAAAATTTGCCTGGTCCCTGCTGAACAAGACAGCTGTCGATCCATGTGTGGGCATACTGGTTGTACAGAAGTCGATTTACCAATCAGCTTCTCTACAACCACCCTGTCGGGTTTTTCCCGATCGATCAGTGTCGCCAGCCAGCACTGATCAGTGTATTGTGAATGTCCCCCCATTATTAAAATACAATAATTGAGCAGAAAGGATTCCCCCATCCACATCAAATGTCTGGATGGGAGAATCGGATCAATTTTTTTCATTCAACGAAAAAAAAAAAAGTATGGTCTGCTTTAGACCCGATTCTCCTTTACTCCTATATGCACCCTTTTATGTCTTGAAAGAAAAAATTCTACATGTCTTCCTGATGAACTTTTGCCAGTCATGTGACCACACAGACAACCAATCACATGGATTAAGCACTTAATAAATAAGACTTCTTTTGCACCCAAACCTCACATTCCTGTTAGATAAACTATAGATAATTTTTGCCTTCCATTGCCTGGCTCCTGGAAGTGGCCCTGATTCTAGGAGAGGTAGATCACTGTGATGCTGCAAGGGTGTGCTGTGCCCTGGAAGTAGCACCTCTCCTGAGCCCAGATCAGTGATAGCCTCTAACTCCTGATGGGAGCCTCGGATATGGCAGAGGATGGCTATAGAGACAGGTTCTCTTTAGCAGATGCTTGATTGTTCTTTCCTACATGAAAATAAACCTAGGCTTGTTGCACTTATGTAAGATATTTTGTATGGGATCAACTAAGTGTATATCCATATTTTATAGGAATCCGCCCACCCCAAAGTGGTAAGTTGGGTTTAGGTGAAACCTATTGGATTCAGTCAGCCCCTGGCATGGATATTCCAACAGTGAGCTCTCCCTGACGCAATTGTCCACTCCGTTCTTTGTAGTTTTGGGTCCCCGTGTTACCGTGTCCATAATGTTAAATATATAATCCAGTCCAACAATTGCGCATTTTTAGGTTCCATTAAAATTAATGGCATCTGCAATTCGCGTTGAGTTTTGTCATTTTTTTAGAAGAGCTTTTTGAAATCGCAGGTAGAATTGCAATTCTGTCTGCAATTCAAACCACCTAGGTGTGAACGGAGCCCGAGTGTAAAGCCAGCACAGATCACAGATCTATACATTTACATTGTAAAGCGCTGCGCAAACTGTTGGCGCTATATAAATCCTGTATAATAATATTTGGAAACTGGCTCCAAACAAAAACTTGTCTACAGAGTTCTACAAATATATGTTGCGCTCCTAAATACTTCTCAATAAATAATAATTAAATTATTACCATTAAATTAATTCAAATTATGATACAAATAACTAATAAAAGTGTATAAATACCAAAAAATATTTAAATAGATAATTTCAACTAATCAATCTTCTCCAAATAAATATCAAAATAATTCCACATGAAATACTCCTCTAAAAAAATTGAAGAACAACAAGCACCAAGCCACTATATATAAACAATTGTTTATTCAATGGGACTATTATTTTGATGATATTTGGATTCATACTAATCACTATTAATTATTTATGAAGCATTTGGTTATTTTTTATGGGGGAATCATCTAAATGCGTTTTAGTTGAGGGTTATTAGTTGGTTCACTATTTTTATTCTATTAAATGAGGGTATTATGAATATAAATGTAATTGAGGGTATTAGTAAGTACATCATGTCACTAATAGATGATTTATGAGCACTTAGTAAAAAATTTTTTTTAGAGGAGTATTTCATGTGGAATTATTTTGATATTTATTTGGAGGAGATTGATTAGTTGAAATAATTTAAATATTTTTTGGTATTTATACACTTTTCTTAGTTATTTGTATCACAATTTGAATTAATTTAATGGTAATAATTTAATTATTATTTATTGAGAAGTATTTAGGAGCGCAACATATATTTGTAGATATTTCCAACACAGTTGTAGTTATGTGTTTCATGTTTGCGATCCTCTAGTAATTATCACACCTGTGGCTCGCAAGTCACTCTGATTCATCTATACTTGTCTACAGAGTTCTTTTATTTTCCCATTTTCCTGATTCTCTGACTTTCATGCTACTTTTATGTTCGGCTGTACGATCGGTCACATACGGACTTGATAGGAAACGTGTAGAGCTTCCTCCCGGGAACATGATGAACACATTCCTCGCCACTCGGCTTTTGACATGGTGCTTCTACACAATCCTTCCATTTTTATTTGTACGGCCTTTTTATATGAAGGTTCTTGTCTCTTGGATGTACTCGTCGTCTCATGTAGATCTGTTTTCTAATGGAAAATCTTTGTAAGTGTCTCACCGTGTGTGCCTTTTGTATCAATCTGCACTTGTCAATCATTGATGTCTTGTAATTTTATGAAGACTGGGTGTTCGTGTTTCTTCTGTGTCGGTACAATGGAGATGATTTTTAATCTGTTAATAAAAGATCAAATACACTTCTGTCTTGGTTTTTAAATGGTCCTAGTTGGTTTATCTATAGTTCAAGGAGACTGGCACTTTGATGCTCCATCTGAGCTATACAATGTGGAAAATAATTATTCGATCCCTTGCAGATTTTGTAAGTTTGCCCATAAACACGATACAAATGTTATAAACTGAGTTGCAGTTCAGTGAGTAAAATAAGTATTTGATCCCCGAGCAAAACATGACGTCCTTTGACAGCTCTTTGGTCTTGTCTATGGTGATGGTGAGGTTGGATTGAAAGAAAGAGATTCTGCGGAGCGGTGTCTTTGATACACATTATGTGTTGTTAGGAGCAGGGGTGTATTTACCACGAGGCAAACAAGGCACTTGCCTAGGGCAGCATTTTTCATGGGGGCAGCACTTCCCCCCAGAAGAAGGGATGGAAGAAGGGAAAAACGCGCCATGGGTACCAGGTGGGATCCAAGAGAGGCTGCGGGTTGCTTGATGGTGTACATAAAGCCTGACTATCATTCCCGGGGATGTCCGGAGCTGTGAAGATGGGTGTCTCTTTCTTTCTATCGCTGGGGGGAGATAATGGAAGGCTCTCACAGGTGAGGGGCAGGGATGTTGTTGGTCAATGTCAGGCTCTCTCTGCAGAGGGGGAGGGGGTGGTGTTGTTGGTCGGTGTCTGTGGGGGCAGACGACTTTTATGTTGCCTAGGGCAGCACAAAATCTAAATACACCACTTGTTAGGAGCACCTTTTTAAGTTGTCAGGACTAATCATAGCCAGTCTGTGGGAGCCAGAATCATTGTTTGGCAAAAAAAAAAAAGTATTTGTTCCCCTACCAACCACTGAACTGCAACTCAATTTATAACATTTTGTATTGTGTTTTTTTTTTTTTTTTTCTGGATTGTTAGTCGATATTCTGTCTCTATCATTTAAAACACACCTATGATAAAAAAAATGTAGAGCCTTCATTTCTTTGTAAGTGGGCAAACTTACAAAATCTGCAGAGGAGCAAATAATTATATTCCCCACTGTATATGCTATATACCGGGTGCTATGGGGTTTGGGGACCATGCGGGCCCATTCTATGATGGAGTTCATGGGCTTAAATACCCAGTTGCCAGGTCAGAACATTGTCATGGAGGTGGTGACATCATCAACCCTGAGAAAGATCCGACACCAACGCAAAAGCCCACTCAGGTGTAACACTGCAGTGGGGTAAGTACAGGGAACATGAGTGTAATTGGGCTGGGCTTTAAAGAGACGCTGTCACCAGACATGTGCTTCCAAAGCAGTATTAAACCACAAATCAAACTATGTAGCTTACCAAGTCTTAGATGTGGTGGCTGCGTTTTAGTTTTATTTTTTAGGTTTGATTTTTTGTGACCTGGCCAGTAAGTCTGTTTTTCGGGGTGGGGGGAATGGCCCCTCCTGCCTGTTCTGTATATTACTGATAGAAGTCACTAGCCTGCTAAATACAGCTGATGAGAAAAGGTATTTATCAGTTTATATTTACTAAAATAATTGCATTTCCATGTTGTGTGTACTGTGGAGACCAGATATAGTGGATGCAGGGTCCAGGGAGACCAGATATAGTGAATGCAGGGTCCGGGGAGACCAGATAAAGTGAATGCGGGGTCCGGGGAGCATGGATATAGTGAATGCAGGGTCCGGGGAGACCAGATATAGTGAATGCAGGGTCCGGGGAGACCGGATATAGTGAATGCAGGGTCCGGGGAGACCGGATATAGTGAATGCAGGGTCTGGGGAGACCGGATATAGTGAATGCAGGGTCCGGGGAGACCGGATATAGTGAATGCAGGGTCCGGGGAGACCAGATATAGTGAATGCAGGGTCCGGGGAGACCGGATATAGTGAATGCAGGGTTCGGGGAGACCAGATATAGTGAATGCAGGGTCCTGGGTTTAGTAACACTTTAGGCTTTGACAATAAAACCTGGAAGCCGATTGGTTTCTTTGCAGATCTACACCAAATTTTGCACTCCCCAGTTTTAGTAAATCTCCTAAGGCCCTTCCCCACCTTACGTTCTAAATTCACCTTCCCTCACTATTATTACTGTAGATATCTACATGATATTCATGCCTTCAATGCTCAGTTTCCTGGTCGTTGGATTGAGCTCTGTTATTCAGAATTGTAAGTACTTGATATGGAGGAATCGGAGCTTTACCGCTCTCTGGTAATGGCAACTGTACCTGAATTGTCTCCACTTAAAAAAAAAAAAAAAAAGTGGAGAACTGATGGCCCGAAACAAATGAAGACCAGACTCTCTTTCCATTGGCACCTTTACTTCCTAATCCAATATGGCCACGTGTTCCACTGAGGACGCTCCAGAGGGCATTGTGAGGCGTTATGGAATATGAAGGTCTCAAGCTCTTTAATGCAGGCTCCAAAAGGGTTGGCACAATATTTGGAGAGTCATGCTCACAAAGGGTGAGAGACATGTGCAATTTGTTTTTTGAATCACAATAGTAACTAATCTCAACTAATCCAAAATAAATCATAACAAAACAAATGATCCAAATTTGAAAATGAATTCGAAAAGAAATTCGACTTTGAAATACGGGCAGCACAGTGGCTAAATGGTTAGTACGTCCGCCTGGCAGTATTAGGGTCGTTGGTTCAAATCCCAACCACGGCAGCACCTGCCTGGAGTTTGCATGTTCTCCCTGTGTCGGCATGGGTTTCCTCTGGGTACTCCAGTTTCCTCTCACTCTCCAAAGACATGCAGGTAGGTTAACTGTCTAAATTGCCCTAGTATGTGTATGTATGAATGTGAGTTAGGGACCTTAGATTGTACACCCCTTGAGGGTTAGGGACTGATGTGAATGTACAATATATGTAAAGTGCTGGGTAAATAAAGTACCTGAAATAAATGAAAACATATTGCAATAAATACAATATAATGAAACAAATGTTTCTGTCTTTCCGTCTACACGAGCACGTTGCTGGGAGTGAAGTGAAGCACGTTCCCCACTTCCATATGATGTGTGCGGATGGGAAGGCGAGATCTCCATCACCACTGCCACTGCACCCACTATTCAGATATTGGTTTAGAGATTCCCTTCACTGTAAAAGTAATCTGATTGGCTATAGAGCCGCTGGATTACAAGTGGGGGTGGATGGGGGGGTCCCCTCCTCCACCGCCATCTTTATGTAAGGATGTGAGCAGACGCCATCCTTGTCCTGGGACTCAGTGAGGGGATCTGATGTTCCTCCCGCTGTGTGACCTGAGACACTGGAGGGGCAGGGATTGGGTCACTGGGTCACGTGAGGGACGGGGATTCAGTCATTGGAGGGATGGGGTCATGGGAGGGGCGGGGATGGGGTCACTGGAGGGATGGGGTCACGGGAGGGATGGGGTCACCGGAGGGGCGGGGATTGGGTCACCAGAGGGGCAGGGATGGGGTCACGGGAGGGATGGGGTCACAGGAGGGGCAGGGATGGGGTTGCCGGAGGGACAGGGATTGGGTCACGGGAGGGATGGGGTCACCGGAGGGACAGGGATTGGGTCACCGGAGGGGCGGGGATTGGGTCACCGGAGGGATGGTGATTGGGTCACCGGAGGAGCGGGGATGGGGTCACCGGAGGGGTCGGTTTGTTGTACAGCATCTTGAAGTGATCTGGGATTGATGAGATGCTTTGGAGGCCAGAAGGCAGATGTGGGGCTCCTATAGAGATCTCACCTAACAATTGTGTGTCTTGTTGTGCTTTCTGCATTCAGACTCATTAAAGTTTATATTTTACATACATTTGCATGTGAAAAGCGCTGCGCAAATATCGCGACTGAAATACGCCGCCATTCTATTCTCTACGGCCTCCGCTAAACATATACATAATCTGGGGGTCAAAGTCGTTTTCTGACAAAAAATGCTGATTATGTAGGAGAGGGGGGACAGAACTGGGCCGGACACAATGTGAGGACTGCCGGTACCTACACTTTACACTGAATGAGTGCCAGCAGACGGGTCATCAGTCATCTCTATACGGAAGTGAGAGGTGGAGGAGGATTGCTTTCAACGAATCCACATTCTCCTATTAATTTATCTCTAATAGGTGCCGAGGGGCTGCTAAAGAGCAGTGTAAGGACCGGAAAAATCCCGATTGAAAAACCCTGTCACGCATGCGCAGTAGGGCCCGGGAAATCCCGATCAAACTGCGCATGCGCGGGTTCATGGGGTCACGCATGCGCAGTAGCGACCGGGTAAAATCCCGATCGAACTGCGCATGCACGGGGTCACGCGTGCGCAGTAGGGACCGGGGAAATCGCGATCGAACTGCGCATGCGTAGGTTCACGCATGCGCAGTAGGGACCGGGATAATCTCGATCGAACTGCGCATGCGCGTGTTTACGGAGTCACGCATGCGCAGTTGCGGCCGGGTAAAATCTCAATCGAACTGCGCATGCGCCGGGACCGGGAATTCCCGATTGTGTCCTATATATTAGGAGCAGAAATCAGGTAGTTGAGAGGAAACTTACCATTCCTGGGCTCAGTGTGGGGCGCTCAGAGCCCCTGGAGGGTGGGATCCCGGGGGGGACCTGTGCTCGGGGGTGACAGCACCCCTAGGAAATCTGACGTGAGTTGTATGGATTCCAAAGGATCGTCCTTGTTATCCTGCTGCCGCTCGTATCACAATCCATGGCGGTCAGGCTGCCTCCCGGCTCCCATCACAGTATATTCTTCGATTGCCACCTTCCTGGTGATGGGCCCCAGACATGATCGGCGGCCTCCATTATTGTACACATAGACCCGGAGATTTCCCTCTAGTCTTCATCTATATTAATAAAAGTGGATTATTTGGAATCCATCAGGATCGGGTCAGAAATACCAAATCATTCTGCGAGTTAATGGACCGGCCTCCATCTTGGTTGGTGTGTGTGTGGGTCGATTGCTGCAACTCGCTGAGATTGTGGGGGAGGGGGAGATTTTTTGCTCCCCTAATAAGGCACAGGAGACCCAATCTGGCCATACATGAGACACATTTTGATCAAAATTCCTTATTTTTACGAACGTTCCTTCATTCTCTGATGATTAGTGCGTCAAATCGACATTCAGCTTTGATTGCACTGACCAGAAAATTCAAAGGCCCGGGTGGATATATTTTCTGAAATGGATGGATTCCTAGGTGTAGGCGGATTTCATTTGGTAAAGTCCATTCATTCCATACATGAACGGTAACCACCTTCCCCCGCCGCTTACTCCATATACAGCTACGGGGGGTTTGTGGCTGTCAGTACATCAGGACCAATCAATTTTCAGATATATATCCCATAGGTTGTAGACTTTATCCCTTTCACACAGACCGAAAAAAATTTTAAATTCATTTTTTTTCCTCATTAACCATTTGCCACCTGCCCCTCTGCACTGACGCACTGTAGGCAAAGCGACGTACTTGTACGCTACCTGCTTCCGGGTTTAGGGCATGAGCGCACTCATCCTTCTCCTGCTGATTGGATGGGAGGCTGTCAGCAAGTCCCGGCCAATGATTCATGGCAGGGACCTGCTGATTGGCTGTGTCCAATCACAACCCAGAGATCTTGTGTTGGTAAAAAACACAGAGCTCTGAACCAAAGGTGCAATCTCAGTTTGTCTGCAAAGCAGGGATAAGAAACTGAGAGATCTAGTAGTAAAAACTATTTAGGCACATACTGAACAACTTGATCACCCTAGATGGTTGGGACCTGCTGATTGGATGTGTCCAATCACAACCCAGAGATCTTGTGTTGGTAAAAAACACAGAGCTCTGAACCAAAGGTGCAATCTCAGTTTCTCTGCAAAGCAGGGATAAGAAACTGAGAGATCTAGTAGTAAAAACTTATTTAGGCACATACTGAACAACTTGATCACCCTAGATGGTCGGGACCTGCTGATTGGCTGTGTCCAATCACAACGCAGAGATCTTGTGTTGGTAAAAAACAGAGCTCTGAACCAAAAGGTGCAATCTCAGTTTCTCTGCAAAGCAGGGATAATAAACTGAGAGATCTAGTAGTAAAAACTTATTTAGGCACATGCTAAACAACTTGATCACCCTAGATGGCCGGGACCTGCTGATTGGCTGTGTCCAATCACAACCCAGAGATCTTATGTTAGTTTCTCATCACTGCTTTGCAGATCGCACCCTTGGTTCAGAGCTCTGTGTTGTTTACTAACACAAGATCTCTGGGTTGTGATTGGACACAGCCAATCAGCAGGTCCCGGCCATCTAGGGTGATCAAGTTGTACAGTATGTGCCTATGTTTTTACTACTAGATCTCTCAGTTTCTCATCCCTGCTTTGCAGATCGCACCCTTGGTTCAGAGCTCTGTGTTGTTTACTGAGAGATCTAGTAGTAAAAACATAGGCACATACCAAACAACTTGATCACCCTAGATGGCCGGGACCTGCTGATTGGCTGTGTCCAATCACAACCCAGAGATCTTGTGTTAATAAACAACACAGAGCTCTGAAGCAAGGGTGCGATCTGCAAAGCAGGGATGAGAAACTGCACACATAGGCACATACCGAACAACTTGATCGCCCTAAATGTTAACCCCTTCCCAGCCAGTGTCATTAGTACAGTGACAGTGTAAAGTATTATCACTGATCACTGTATTAGTGTCACTGGTGATCTCAGTGCCAGTTATTTCCCCCAGCGTTGGTGTCAGATCGTATGCAGAGTCATACAAAGCAGTGTGCAGGAGCCAACAACGGAGAGAACTGTATTGTTTACATACAGTTTTCTCCCCCCGTCGGTAATGCTTGCCGATCAGACCCGCTGATTGATAGCCGAGACGGTGAATAGTGGCGCGGGTAGGTCTCACGCGCTCCCCCTACCCGGAAATGCAAAATCATGTGTGTAATATATATATATATACACACACACCCATACATACATACATACATACACATGATTTTGCGCACCCCTGCCGCCCTGTAGCAGTATATCTGCTATAGGGCGACGGGAAAGCGGTTAATAATCGTGAATCTTGTGAGTTGCCATCCAAACACCTATAAATAAATATATAGTGAATCGGCCGCACTAATCACACTCCCATACAAAGGTATAATTATTTATAAGAATGAAATCTCTGAAAGAGTGCCGCGCTTCACCAATCTGTGCAAATCAACTTCCTAAAATTCTACACATAAAACAAATTATACTGAATTGACGTCAAATAATTATACAATAATTACTCCTCATGTACACGGGACGTTTTTACAGCGGCTGTTTTTGGCTTTTGACGGGGTTTTTTCTACAGCCAGTAAACCCCCCAGCATGTTATCCTATATGTCCATACACACATAGACTGGAATCAATGTTTTTTGGCTGGAAAAAAAAACAGAACTAGCGGGTTTCTAGAAGAGTTTTTTAGCTGGAAAAACGTCCAACACTGAAAAACGCCACAAAACGGAGTGTTTTTGGACTTTTTTTGACCAAAATATTTAAAAATTTTGTTGGTAAAAGAACGCAAATGTGGAAAAATGCCGCTAATCGTGGAAAAACGTCACTGAATGCTAATGCAAAAACGCTAAAAAAAGCTAAAATGAGAAACTGAGATCTAGTAGTAAAAACAGCACACATAGGCACATGCCGAACAACTTGATCGCCCTAAATGTTAACCTCTTCACAGCCAGTGTCATTAGTACAGTACAATCAGAAGGAGGATAACTGTGGAAAACTGCCGCTGAATGCTAATGCAAAAACGCTAAAAAAAGTTGAAATGAGAAAGAGATCTAGTAGTAAAAACAGCACACATAGTTAGGCACATGCCGAACAACTTGATCGCCCTAAATGTTAACCTCTTCCCAACCAGTGTCATTAGTACAGTACAAACAGAAGGAGGATAACCATGGAAAACTGAATGCTAATGCAAAAATGCTAAAAAAAAGCTGAAATGAGAAACAGAGATCTAGTAGTAAAAACAGTACACATAGGCACATGCCGAACAACTTGATCACCCTAGATGTTAACCTCTTCACAGCCAGTGTCATTAGTACAGTACAATCATCAGGAGGAGGATAAAGGCGGCGAAACGCAGCTGAACGCTAATGCAAAAACGCTAAAAAAAGCTGAAATGAGAAACTGACAGATCTAGTAGTAAAAACACACATAGTTAGGCACATACTGAACAACTTGATCGCCCTAAATGTTAACCTCTTCACAGCCAGTGTCATTAGTACAGTACAATCAGTAGGAGGAGGATAATCACAGCAAAACGCAGCTGAACGCTAATTCAAAAACGCTACAAAAAAGTGGAAATGAGAACCAGAGATCTAGTAGTAAAAACAGCACACATAGTTAGGCACATACCGAACAACTTGACCGCCCTAAATGTTAACCCCTTCCCAACCAGTGTCATTAGTACAGTACAATCAGAAGGAGGATAACCGTGGAAAACCGCCGCTGAATGCAAAAACGCTAAAAATTTGAAATGAGAAAGCGATCTAGTAGTAAAAACAGCACACATAGTTAGGCACATACCGAACAACTTGATCGCCCTAAATGTTAACCCCTTCCCAACCAGTGTCATTAGTACAGTACATTCAGCAGGAGGATAATTGCAGCAAAACGCCACTGAACGCTAATGCAAAAACGCTAAAAAAAGCTGAAATGAGAAACTGACAGATCTAGTAGTAAAAACACACATAGTCACATACCGAACAACTTGATCGCCCTAAATGTTAACCCCTTCCTAACTTCTTCCCATACAAAATATCCTTCAGTTGGGTTATCGATTATTCCAACACCTCTTGTGCCCAAAACATGATCTCTAATTGTGGTGACAGATCCCCTCCACCAGAAGCGCTCTCACCTGGTCTATCCACTAGGTGAGGTCCTTCTGTTAGGACTGAAGCTATTGTCTTCTTCGGATGGGCCTTGCACCCCTAAACAATTCGTCCTTTTCTCCTTCTTATCGATCCTCCTCAGGCATTCATGGATAGGAGAAAAGATCACCAAAACGTTGTGTATATCCTTTTAAAACATTTATTGGCTGAACACAATTTCCAATTTTCCACTCACATTTACTAGGTGTCTAAGCACACCACACTATACAGTGCCTTGAAAAAGTCTTCACACCCCTGAAATGTTCCCCATGTTGTCATGTTATAACCAAAAACGTAAATGGATTTTATTGGGATTTGATGTGATAGACCAGTGGTCGGCAAGCCGCGGCTCGCGAGCCACATGCGGCTCTTTACCCACTCTAATGCGGCTCTTCTGTGTGCCGGGCGCCTGCTCCCCTCCCTCCTCTCGGTCGGCCGCTCCCCTGCCTCCTCTCGGTTGGCCGCCCCAAAAGTCCGCGCGGACCTTTTAATCCGGCCCGCGGATGTGGCTGTCAGGATGTGTGTAGGCGGGGCAGCGTGCCGAACGTGAGGGGAGGGGAGCTAGGCTCCTCTCACAGTCCGCCCTGAAGACCCGAACGGCGCGGGAAGACAGCGAGAGGAACGCGCGGAGCAAAGGTAAGTGAATTGACACGGGGGACTTGGCTTACTAGAAGGGGGGGGGAATAGTAATGTGGGGGATGAAATACTATATGAGGGATGAAATACTATATGAGGGATGAAATACTATATGGGGGGATGAAATACTATATGAGGGATGAATTACTATATGAGGGATGAAATACTATATGGGGGATGAAATACTATACGAGGGATGAAATACTATACGGGGGATGAATTACTATACAGGGGATGAATTACTATGGGGGATGAATTACTATGGGGGATGAATTACTATATGGGGGATGAGTTACTATGGGGGATGAATTACTATATGGGGGATGAATTACTATGGGGGATGAATTACTATATGGGGGATGAATTACTATATGGGGGATGAATTACTATGGGGGATGAATTACTATATGGGAGATGTATTTTCAGTTTTAAAAATGTGGCTCTCAAAATAAATTTCAGTCATGGTTTTGGCGAGATTTGGCTCAGTTGAAAAAAAAGGTTGCCCACCACTGTGATAGACCAACACAAAGTGGCACATAATTGTGAAGTGGAAGGGAAATGATCAAAGTTTTTCAAAATGTTTTACAAATGTGTGAAAAGTGTATTCAAAGTATTTGTATTCATCCTCCTGTACTCTGATCAGGGGCGGACTGACAATGCATGGGGCCCCCAGGCAATAGGGGATCATGGGGCCCCTGTGTCCTTGCCCAAAATCAAAAAAGTCCAATGAAAAAGGTACCAGGGGCATCTCATGGGGCCCCCTACTGACCCCCGGCCCTCGGGCAGTGCCCGAGTTTCCAAATGGTCAGTCCGCCCCTGACTCTGATACCCCTAACTAAAATCTAGTGGAACCAATTGCCTTCAGAAGTCACCTAATAATGTCTATCACATCAAATCCCAATAAAAGACATTGACGTTTTTGGTTGTAACATGACAAAATGTGGGAATTTCAGGGGGTATGAATACTTTTTCAAGACGCTGTAGGTCTCATTAAGTATTGAGGAATACACATCCGTCGAAACGGTCTGCAGCTAGCTGTCGCATTATCACATCCAACCACTCTCAAGCCCCGTGACGTCAAAGCCCCTACCTTACGCGTTACGCCACAGGGTCATCAGTCTCTTAACAGCACTGACATTATTATTATACAGTATTTATAAAGCGCCAACAGTTCGCTCAGCGCTGTACATTACAATGGGAGACAATACACGAGACAGTACAGTAACAATACAATGCGATACACAAGGGGTTCAAGGGCCCTGCTCCTTGGAGCTTACTATCTAGGAGGGAGGGGATAGTGGTACAGGAGGAAAAGCTGTGGGGGATGGAGTGGTAGGAAGAGTGGAGGAGATCGGCAGTTAGCAGGGGGCGGGGTAGGCTTCCCTGAAGAGGTGGGTTTTTAGGGTGCGCCTAAAGGAGAAGAGAGTGGGTGATAGTCTGATGGATTAGGGTAGGAAGTTCCAGAGGATGGAGGAAGCCCTGGAGAAGTCCTGGAGGCGGGCATGAGAGGAGGAGATCAGGGAACTAGAGAGAAGGAGGTCTTGTGAAGAGCGGAGAGTGCGTTTTGGGTGGTATTTGGATATCAGGTCGGTGATGTAGTTTGGGGCAGAATTATGGACAGCTTTGTACGTCAGGACATCTCTCCTTGGCTTGGGTGCCAGGTCTTTGGCTTTCTTGATTGGCTGGATAAAAATGATGCAACTCCCATGCATGTGCATTAAAGTTTGTTGCAGCACTGAGAAGAAGACTGTGAACAGGTCGGTTTGTTCTATTGCGGAGGAGGTAGGCTAGGTTCACACTAACCCACACGCTGTGGGCTGGTTGCGGAAATCAATGCGATTCCCGCACTGCAAGCAACTGCAGCTGCACTGCGTTTCTCTTGCAAGATATGTGTGTGTGTGGGTGGGGGGGGGGTGCCATTCATTATCCCGCATGGAAACCACATGGTCAAAAAGACCACGCGGTTTCCGCGCTGATGCGTTTCGGAAGAGGTGCATGCCCCTTTTCCTTGCGTGAAATGCTGGCACAGCAGCCCATTCAATTGAATGGGCTGCCATGCCTGTGCAAACACGGGCTGCACGGGCCGCACTAATGGGAAAGCTGCCTGCTCACACATTTTTTTTTTTTCATATTTCTTCTGATCTGGTATACAGGAGGCACATCAGTTTTGTTTGCCGCAAAGCAGGACAGAATATTTCTGGAGGCACTTTATACAAATACCGCGCGCAGCGCACTCCCAGGCCGCCATAATGTAACATTTTCATTTTTTGCGGCTTGAAATAAAATGTATTTTTTTAAAACATTATAAAATGGCTGATGGAACAGTTCTATCGTTTATTATTTTATTTTTTTTAGCAAAAGTGTTTTCCGTCAAATGACTGATCATTGGTGATCTTTTCTAGGGGGTGTGCCCATTTAAGGGGAGGGGGGATGGGTGATTCAGCTCACAGGCCAAGAAGGAAGTGGTGACACTGCTGAGTGATAAGGCCATTTCCTTCTCTAATTGGTTTATACAGAAAACTTTTTTAACCTCTTCACACCGGCTGAACGCAAATGTGCGACCTCCCGGATTCTGGACCTTGACGTGCAGTGGCCGCACATTTGCGTTCTATTAAAAAAGAACATATGTGCTGAGAACGCGCGCCCTGCGCTCTCCCAGCACACGTGTCCGGTACTCACGGAAAGGTCCCAATCTCCTCTTTCGATCGGGACCTTTCCCGATCATATGACCGCCGTGACACATGACCCTAAACTCTGCCCCGCCTCCCGGCTTCTGAAACCCTTAAAGGGCCGGGAGGCGCCAGTGTGAAGGGGTTAAAGTGGCAGTAAATTCATTTTTTTTCTCTTGTACCTACAGGTGATCCTATAATAAAGCTTACCCATAGGTGCAGTAAGTATCTCCTAAGCCCTGGTTCACACCGCTGCGACTTCAGCTGCGACATGCAATTCACAAATTGCACCTGAAATTGCATCTCATGTATTTGTATGGCACTGTTCACACTGCATGCGTTTCAGTTGCTTTTTTTCTGCATCCAAAATGCACAGAAAGTAGGTGATATGGTTGTCAGTGTCGTAGTTCACATCAGTGCCGCCCATCTGTGCCACCTCATCAGTGCTGCCTATCTGTGCCACCTCATCAGTGCTGCCTATCAGTGCCCATCTGTGTCACCTCATCAGTGCTGCCTATCTGTGCCACCTCATCAGTGCTGCCTATCAGTGCCCATCAGTGCTGCCCATCTGTGCCACTTCATCAGTGCTGCCCATCTATGCCACCTCATCAGTGCTGCCCATCTATGCCGCCTCATCAGTGCTGCCCATCTGTGCCACCTCATCAGTGCTGCCCATCTATGCCACCTCATCAGTGCTGCCCATCTGTGCCACCTCATCAGTGATGCCTATCTGTGCCACCTCATCAGTGCTGCCCATCTGTGCCACCTCATCAGTGCTGCCTATCTGTGTCACCTCATCAGTGCTGCCCATCTGTGCCACCTCATCAGTGCTGCCCATCTGTGCCACCTCATCAGTGCTGCCCATCTATGCCACCTCATCAGTGCTGCCCATCTATGCCACCTCATCAGTGCTGCCCATCTGTGCCACCTCATCAGTGCTGCCTATCTGTGCCACCTCATCAGTGCCCATCAGGAGAAAAATTACCTTTTATAATAGAAACAAAGAAAAACTTTTTCTTTCAAATTTTTTGCTCTTTTATTGTTTATAGTGCAAAAAATAAATCCCCCCAGCGAGGAGTACAAACCACAGAAAGAAAGCTGTATTTGTGGGAAAACAAATGATAAAAAATGAGATGGTTGTCAGTCACACGTCACACAGGCAGAACAAGAAGCAGATACAGATCGCTATGTGATTTATTATTAAAAAGTATTCAAGTGCAAAAGTAAAAAAAAGTAACAAATACTGATCATTGTTCACAGTGAGAGAAAATGTCCATATCTGTGACACACGCTGGATCCACCTGCAGCAAAGTGCTACTCTGTGACAGCTGCAAGGTGATGGCAGCCACTGAGGTCTCCATGGAGACAAGAAAGCCTTCCCCCGGGTTCACACCTAAGCGTTTTCAGAAACGCACTACAGTCCATTTAACATGATTTCCTATGGGACGCGTTCACATCTGTGCGTTTTCACCCGGTGCAGTTTTTGGAAAGGGTCAGGGACTTTTTTAAATGCAAAAAGTTAAGAGTTTTTGGTTCTATGGACTTCAATTGAAACGCTGCAGAAAAACATGAAGTGCATTTTTGCCACATTCTCGATGCGTTTTGCATTTTAAATCTGGCTAGTAACAAGAAAAAAATGCAAACCGCATCAAAAATGCAAACACACTGCAGAACCGGATCAAACACAAACTGCATAGGTGCGAGCCTAGCCTTCCCCCAGGTTCACACCTAAGCGGTTTCCCCAGCATTTTGCAGAAACGCAGGACAGTCCATTTAACATGATTTCCTATGGGACATGATCACATCTCCGCGTTTTCACACAGTGCGTTTTTTGGAAAGGGTCAGGGACTTTTTTAAGCGCAAAAAGTTGCGTTTTCTATAGACTTCAATGGAAACGCTGCAGAAAAGCATGAAGTGCATTTTTGATGCGTTTTGCATTTTAAATCTGCCTAGTAACAAGAAAAAAAAAAACGCAGCAAAAACACGTGCAAAAATGCAAACGCACTGCAGAACCGGATCAAACACAAACTGCATAGGTGCGAGCCTAGCCTTCCCCCAGGTTCACACATAAGCGGTTTCCCCAGCATTTTGCAGAAACGCAGGACAGTCCATTTAACATGATTTCCTTTGGGACATGATCACATCTCCGCGTTTTCACCCGGTACGTTTTTTGGAAGGGGTCAGAAACTTTTTTAAGCGCAAAAAGTTGCATTTTTGGTTCTATAGACTTCAATGGAGACGCTGCTGAAAAGTATGAAGTGTGTTTTTGATGCGTTTTGCATTTTAAATCTGCCTAGTAACAAGAAAAAAAATGAAAAACGCAGCAAAAATGCAAACGCACTGCAGAACCGGATCAAACACAAACTGTATAGGTGCGAGCCGTCCCACAGGTTCACACCTAAGCGGTTTACCCAGCATTTTGCAGAAACGCAGGACAGTCCATTTAACATGACTTCCTATGGGATGCGTTCACATCTCCGTGTTTTCACCCGGTGCGTTTTTTGGAAAGGGTCAGGGACTTTTTTAAGCGCAAAAAGTTGCGTTTTTGGTTC
Source organism: Staurois parvus (assembly GCF_062004578.1). Lineage (NCBI taxonomy): Eukaryota > Metazoa > Chordata > Amphibia > Anura > Ranidae > Staurois > Staurois parvus. The sequence goes on from NW_028319130.1 coordinate 89,106, forward strand.
TATAGACTTCAGTGGAAACGCTGCAGAAAAGCATGTAGTGCGTTTTTGCTGCATTTTTGATGTGTTTTAATCTGCCTAGCAAAAAAAAAACGGCAAAACGCAAAAAATAAAAGTGCATAAACGCAACACAAAACGCACTGCAGAAATGGATCAAATGCAAACTGCATAGGTGTGAACCGAGCCTTGGGGGGGATTTACTAAAACTGGAGCAATCCGAATCTGCTGCATCTGTGCATGGGAGCCAATCAGCTTCCATCTCCTAGATTGTAAGCTCCCAGGATCAGGGCCCTCTGTGTCCTCTTGTACCAGATTGTATTGGACCTGTAATTTCTGCCTTCGTTTTGTACAGCGCTGCGCACACTGTTGGCGCTATATAAATCCTGTATTATAATAACTTCCGCTTGTGTTTGTAACCTCCATATACGCAGTGATGTGATTGGCCTGCGGTGATACACAGAGAGGAAACAAATCCTCCGCCTCGGATCACACTACTGACACCTGAAAGTCGCACGACTTGCAGTGCGACTTTGCCAGGCGACTTCAGTACTACTTTGAAGCGACTTTCAGGGAATGCTGGGTAATCTTCCTGTAATGTCGGATCCAAATCACATCAATATAGGTGAGGATCTGACTTCCATTAAAGTCTATGGGCACGAGTCAGATAGAAGTCGCTTTGAAGTAGCACAGGAACCTTTTCTAAAGTCGGAGCGACTTCAGTAGTGCTAATTAAGACAGCTCTCATTGACTAACATGGGATTTCACATGTCATGTGACTTTGGGTCTCACAAGCCGGATCCAAAGTTGCAGCAGTGTTAACCAAGCCAAAGTTGTACCTGTTTATCTGAGCCGTCTTTTCTCTACATCCATTCAAAGTGCAGAGTTTACACAAGATCTCTCAGCTCTGGAAAGCAGGGGGAGGGGAGCCGAGGTTACATTCAGTGATCAGAGCTCTCAGAGCTGATTGGAGGGAGAGGACACACACTCACACACACCCGCACACAGGAAGAGAGCTGATTGGAGGGAGAGGACACACACACACACCCCCGCACACTGGAAGAGAGCTGATTGGAGGGAGAAACCCCCCCCCCCCCCCCGCACACAGGAAGAGAGCTGATTGGAGGGAGAGGACACACACACCCCCGAACACAGGAAGAGAGCTGATTGGAGGGAGAGGGGACACACACACACCCACACACAGAAAGAGAGCTGATTGGAGGGAGAGAACACACACACACACCCCCGCACACAGGAAGAGAGCTGATTGGAGGGAGAGGACACCCCCCCCCCTGCACACAGGAAGAGAGCTGATTGCAGGGAGAGGACACCCCCCCCCCCCACACACACACAGGAAGAGAGCTGATTGGAGGGAGAGGACACACACACCCCCCGCACACAGGATGAGAGCTGATTGGAGGGAGAGGACACCCCCCCCCCTCCTGCACACAGGAAGAGAGCTGATTGGAGGGAGAGGACACACCCCCCCGCACACAGGAAGAGAGCTGATTGGAGGGAGAGGACACACCCCCCCGCACACAGGAAGAGAGCTGATTGGAGGGAGAGGACACACACACACCCCCGCACACAGGAAGAGAGCTGATTGGAGGGAGAGGACACACCCCCTTCACACAGCACATAGGGACAGAGCTGAAGCTGTCAATCAGCTGAAGATCCCTCCTCTGTCACTATTTCTCTCTTGGTGTCAGGAAAACTCGTCAGAAGTGTCTGACGCTGATAGCGGAGGCAGCACTATACACACTATAGAGGGATATGCTTTGTACATATTTCAGGTTTACAACCACTTTAAGCTTTCACTATAAAACCTGGAAGCTAAATTGTTTCTATGCAGAGCTGCATCACTCTCCAGTAAATCTCCCTCTAAATGTCATCCCTGAGGATTCCACTCACGTGTGTACAGGTAAAGGATCCATTATGCCAGGGGTGTCAAACTGGCAGCCCCCCAGCTGTTGCGAAACTACAAATCCCATCATGTCTCTGCCTTTGGGAGTCATGCTTGCAACTGTCAATCTTGCAATGCCTCATGGGACTTGTAGTTTGGCAACAGCTGGAGGGCCGCCAGTTTGACACCCGTGCATTATGCAGAAAATTCTGCAAAAAAAACATAAAAAAAAAAAAAATAAACCTTCCAATCAATTCTGGTCACTATAATACTGCATAACATAACCGCTGTGTAATTTCAGTGTCATCAACCGTTGATGTGGACAAAACCACTTCTTCTTTTGGTTCCCGTACAATTAGAGATATTAATTAAAAAAAAAAGAAAGATGGTCAGTATGTGGTCACCCCCCCTCTGTAGCACGCCAGCGGTGAGAAGGCTGAATCAGAAGCGAGAAAAGTCACGAGCCAATAGGAGTTTTCCTTCCTGGAAGGTACAGCGCTGAGGCTGTCAATCATAGATTGTGCCCTCCCCGTCACCATTTTTGCCTTGGTGTCAGGAAAACTTGTCAGAAGCGACTTATGGTTATGGCAGAGGAATGAAGCAGCAGACAGAAATGACACTTAGTGCTCTGGATTGAGACAAGTACACACTATAGAGGGATATGCTTTGTTCATATTTCATGTCTGAGGTTTACAACCACTGTAATGTAAAGCACTCCTCCGCTACACTCTTAGAACACCAGATCTGAGTGCTGCCTTTAGAAAGCTTTTATCAGCTTGCATATTAAATGTTCTTAAGTCGGCCAGAAATGGACCGAAATTCAGCCTGTTTAGCAGGAACTGGACAAATTTAGATCCATGCTGGCTGTACTGAAGTCGATCTATGTATAGCCTGCCTTAGGTTGATTGTATGCACTGCATGTTCACATTTACCTATGGATTACCAAAAATTACAAATGTTCATTAAAATTGCCAGAAATGTCTCATTTAAAGCGATACTAAAGATTCATTTTTTTCTTTTTGTAAAATAACAAACATGTCTGTACTTACCAGCTGTGTGCGGTGGTTTTGCACAGAGCAGCCTGAATCCTCCTCTTCTCTGGTCCTCCGCAGGCTCTCCTGGCTCCTTTCTGTTGGGTGCCCCCATAGCAAGCAGCTTGCTATGGGGGCACCTGCTGCTCCGTATGTCCATTCACACACGGAGCTGCGGCTTGGCTCCGCCCTCTCTCTCCTCATTGGCTGACTGTGATTGAGAGCAGAGGGAGCCAATGGCTCCCGCTTGCTGTCTCAGCCATTGAAGAGGCGGAGACCTGTGACAGCCAAGGCGGTCATTCACATCAATGGATCTTGATGGGGCTCAGGTAAGGATTGAGGGGGGGGGGGGCTGGGGGAATGCTGCACACCTTCTCCTAACTCCAGCAGGCTCCCTCGATCTGTGTGGCTGGTTCCCCACAGACTTCTCACCATGTACAATACAAGTCTAAGGCCGGCCATACATGGGTCAAAATTCGACCGATTTTTTGTCCAAAAACCGGACATAAGAGTAATTGGCCGATTTTCTTTCTGTTAGTGGGTCAATGGCACCGGCCAATTTTCGTGGCTCCTCCCCTTTTCGGTGATCAGGCACGTTGGAAAATTCATCAAAAAACGAACAATTTTCAACTCAATGAAGGCCAAATTGTACGATCGTTTTTCCGAAAAGAATATGCACATGAGACGTGACCGGGGAGGAACAGAGGTTTCGCCTGTTATATGGGGCGAACTTTATGACTTGGTCGGCCGAAATCATTGATGGCACCATTGGCTTACCGAGCAAACGTTTTTGATTTTCGGATGACAAATCGTTCGGAATTCGAACCATGTATGGCCTGCATAATAGCCCTGCAATGTAAGTGATGAAGCAGCGGGACCACCCGCAGCCTGCTGAAGTCAGGAAATGAATGCAACCTCTTCCACAACTCCACAAACTCAACGAGCAATTAACCTTTCCAAGAGTTGGGCGCTGAGCCTCCATTCACACTATGTGGCACATTGTGTGTATGGAGGTTTGCATGCTTTTTTTTGTGTGTTTTTACGCATTCATTTCAATGGGCTGCCCCACACATGACAAGTGCAGCAAAGAAGCTCGAGTATCTTTTTTGAGTTTTGGGTTTTTTCACATGACAGCAACTCAATGCATTTTAGGCATCTAGATGTGGTGAAGACAAGTTGCTGAAGTTCAAACCGAGCATCAGAATGGGGAAGAAAGGGGATTTAAGTGACTTTGAACGTGGCATGGTTGTTGGTGTTAGGTGGGCTGGTCTGCTGATCTACTGGGATTTTCACGCACAACCATCTCTAGGGTTTACAGAGAATGGTCCAAAAAAGAGAAAATATCCAGTGAGTGGCAGTTGTGTGGACGAAAATGCTTCATTGATGTCAGAGAAGAATGGGCAGATTTGTCTGAGATGGTAGAAAGGGAACAGTAACTCAAATAACCCCTCGCTAAAACCAAGGTAGGCAGAATACTATCTCTGAATGCACAACACATCGAACCTTGAAGCAGATGGGCTACAGCAGCAGAAGACCACACTGAGTGCCACTCCTGTCAGCTAAGAACAGGAAATGGAGGCTACAATTCGCACAGATCACCAAAATTGGACAATAGAATGGAAAAACGTTGCCTGGTTTGATGAGTCTCGATTCCCCTAGAGATGGTTGTGTGTGCAAATCCCAGTAGATAACCAGTTGTTGAAATACTCAGACCAGCCTGTCTGGCACCAACAACCATGCCATGTTCAAAGTCACTTAAATCTTCTTTCTTCCCCATTCTGATGCTTGGATTGAACTTCCACAAGTCATCTTCACCACATCTAGATGCCTAAAATGCATTACGTTGCTGCCATGTGGTTGGCTGGTTAGCCAAGTAACTGATCAGGTGAATCTAATAAAGGGGCTGGTGACTGTGTATATATATATATATATATATATTATACTCTATAGACCTCATACATAGATCTTAGATCGCAAATCCTCCACAGCTGTAGAAGGGAACCAAAAACTGCTAGCAACTGCTAAAACCATCTCGACCAGGGGTCTCGAAACGTACTAAACAAAGGGCCAGTTTACTGTCTTTCAGACATTAGGATGGCCAAACTGTGGCTAAGGGGAATAGAAAATGCCTCTTCTTTGGTATTATGGGAGGAATCGTGCCCCATCATTGGTGTCAGTGGGAGGAATGGGGTCCTATAATTGGTATCAGTGGGAGAAATAGGGCCCCATCATTGGTGTCAGTGGGAGGAATAGTGCCCCATTGTTGGTATCAATGAGAGGAATGGGGTCCCATCATTGGTATCAGTGGGAGAAATAGGGCCCCATCATTGGTGTCAGTGGGAGGAATGGGGTCCCATCATTGGTATCAGTGGGAGGAATAGTGCCCCATTGTTGGTGTCAGTGGGAGGAATAGTGCCTCATCATTGGTGTCAGTGGGAGGAATAGTGCCCCATCACTGGTATCAATGGGAGGAATGGGGTCCCATCATTGGTATCAGTGGGAGGAATAGTGCCCCATCATTGGTGTTAGTGGGAGGAATAGTGCCCCATCATTGGTATCAGTGGGAGGAATAGTGCCCCATCATTGGTGTCAGTGGGAGGAATAGTGCCCCATCATTAATATCAGTAGGAGGAATAGTGCCCCATCATTGGTATCAATGGGAGGAATAGTGCCCCATCATTGGTGTCAGTGGGAGGAATAGTGCCCCATCATTGGTATCAGTGGGAGGAATAGTGCCCCATCATTGGTATCAGTGGGAGGAATAGTGCCCCATCATTGGTATCAGTGGGAGGAATAGTGCCCCATCATTGGTATCAGTGTAAGGAATAGTGCCCCATCATTAATATCAGTAGGAGGAATAGTGCCCCATCATTGGTATCAATGGGAGGAATAGTGCCCCATCATTGGTGTCAGTGGGAGGAATAGTGCCCCATCATTGGTGTCAGTGGGAGGAATAGTGCCCCATCATTGGTATCAATGGGAGGAATAGTGCCCCATCATTGGTATCAGTGGGAGGAATAGTGCCCCATCATTGGTATCAGTGGGAGGAATAGTGCCCCATCATTGGTATCAGTGGGAGGAATAGTGCCCCATCATTGGTATCAGTGTAAGGAATAGTGCCCCATCATTGGTGTCAGTGGGAGGAATAGTGCCCCATCATTGGTATCAATTGGAGGAATGGGGTCCCATCATTGGTATCAGTGGGAGGAATAGTGCCCCATCATTGGTGTCAGTGGTCAGCAATACTGCCACATCATTCCTATCAATGGCAGAAACTGTGCCCTATCATTCTCATCGCTGGTATCAGTGGGAAAAATAATGCCCTGTTGTTGGAGTAAGTGGATGGAATGGTGCCCCAAGGGCCAGAAAAAGGCAAGCAAAGGGCCACCTGCCCCCCAGGATACAGTTTGGAGACCCCTGATCTAGACATATGGAGTATCACCTCACATATAGGGGCTTTCATTATCACCTGAATTATCATCACATAGGGTGGGAATCAGCGCGCCTCTATAAATACCTCCCTGGGGTCCCTCCTCGCCAATGGCACCAGAAATCCCACCAGAAATGCATGCCCCCTATCCCCACCACCCAGGAAAGGCTACCCCCTCCCACATCCAGCATGACCAGCTGAAGATCGGGTGCGTCATTCCTGTTTTGTAATCCTTGCTCGTATAAATCCAGTACCATCAAACTGTATGAATACTTGTGTGTATGTATAATGGTCACTATCTCTGGTCTCCCAGCTACATTAAATAGTCTCTTTTACCTGCTGTTCCCACTGGAATTCGATATTTATTGGGGTGGAGCCCCCAGGACATGATATTGGGGTTCATTCTTAAATTCATTCGTCTATCAGGCAAGCTAAGGGGCAGACATAGACACAATTCTTCAGATTGTCGCTCTAGGCTGAATATTTGCTTCTCTCCCATTGAAAGGAAAGAGGTGAAAAAAAGAGATAAATCAAATCCCATGATTTAAACAGCTATTCATTTCTAAACATGATCCCACCGTCTGATCGGAGCGGAGTTCCTCCTTAAAAAAAAAACAAAAAATCACAGTTGTGAGTTGTCCTTCTGATGGAATATATATAAAAAAAAGCAGTTTGTGTTTTCGGATGTCGGGATGACAATTCACAGCGGTAGGTGCGATGGAGACATCACCTCCTCCTCGTGGCACGCAGACATAGCACGGCCTCTGGCAGGCGAGGAAAGTTCGCTCAGTCGGAATCGGAGTCAAAGTCGTCATCTACAAGGTAAAGACAAGGTCACCTTCGGTTTATGTGAATGCGGGATATAAAATATACACTCTGGGGAACCGCTGACTTTGAAGAGGAACATGTGGCTGCCAGCTGGGGCCTCAAAAACATTTCACTGTAACACAAAGGATTGTGGGAAGAGCCGGCCGCGTCTTTGAAAGGAGAAACATTAACTGCTATGGCTGAAAATCACAGATGCCTGCCTGACATGCTGATCCAATGGCGGCGGAAGTCGATGACCTGGATGAAGCATGCTGGGATGGACTTCTGGCCTTCCTGATCTGCACATTATTATTATTATACAGGATTTATATAGCGCCAACAGTTTGCTCAGCACTTTACAATACAAAGGGAGACAAAACAGCAACAACACAGTTCAATACAAGAGGGCTAGGAGGGCCCTGATCCTTGGAGCTTACAATCTAAGAGGGAGGGGCTAGTGGTACAAAAGGTAATAACTGTGGGGGATGGACTGGTAGGAGGAATAAAAGATTCCATTATTAGCTGAAGGCAGGATAGACTTCCCAGAAGAGATAGGTTTTCAGAGATCGCCTAAAAGTGAGCAGAGTAGGCGATAGATTGGGGTAGAGAGTTCCAGAGGATGGGGGGAGGCTCCGAACAAGTCCTGGAGACATGCATGGGAGGAGCAGACAAGGGAGCTAGAGAGCAGGAGGTTGTGCGAGGAGCGGAGAGGACGGTTTGGGTGATATTTGGAGACAAGATTGGTGATGTAATTTGGGGAAAAGTTATAAATGGATTTATATGTGACTGTTAATGTTTTTAATTTTATTTGTTGGGCAATGGGAAGCCAGTGGAGGGATTGGCAGAGAGGGATGGAGGACACTGATTGGGAAGCCAGTGGAGGGATTGGCAGAGAGGGATGGAGGACACTGAATGGAGGCCAGTGGAGGGATTGGCAGAGAGGGGTGGAGGACACTGAATGGGAAGCCAGTGGAGGGATTGGCAGAGAGGGGTGGAGGACACTGAATGGGAAGCCAGTGGAGGGATTGGCAGAGAGGGATGGAGGACACTGAATGGAGGCCAGTGGAGGGATTGGCAGAGAGGGGTGGAGGACACTGAATGGGAAGCCAGTGGAGGGATTGGCAGAGAGGGATGGAGGACACTGAATGGAGGCCAGTGGAGTGATTGGCAGAGAGGGGTGGAGGACACTGAATGGGAAGCCAGTGGAGGGATTGGCAGAGAGGGATGGCAGATATGGAACGGTTAGTAAGGTGGATGAGTCTGGCAGCAGCACTCATGATAGACTGAAGAGGGGATAGCCTGCGATGAGGTCAGCCAATGAGGAGGGAGTTACAATAGTCAAGGAGAGAGATAATCAGGGAGTGAATAAGTTGCTTATTGGTTTCCGAGGTTAGGAACGGGCGTGTCTTGGAGATGTTGCGGAGGTGAAGTCTACAAGATTTGGACAGTGATTAGATTTGGGGGTGATAGAACAGATGGGAGTCTAGGATTACACCTAGTACTCTGCACATGCTGGCGGCTCAGTGACTCGGACAGGACTGAAGTACCATAACAGCCAGGCAACTGTCATTTTCAGGAGAAGGTCAGCAGTGGCCCCCTGGCACTCCCATAGTAATAAGGCTACTTTACATAAAATGAATGCAGAGGAAATCTGATAGACGGGTCACACAGGACAGTTTTCAGTGGATTAAATAAAAATTCTTCATTGAACACTAGACGTGTGCGATTTGTTTTGCTCCGGATCGAAATTCAGACAAAATTTTTGTTATTCGGAGATTTGGATGGATCTGAATACTAATTATATTAGTAATGAATTTAAACGAATCCGAACTAAAGAAACTAAATTTCAGCCAAATTCGAATCGGATTTGAAATGACTTTGAAAATGAAATCCAAAACAAATTTGAAATGGAAACATATTATTTATTTATTACAGGTACTTATACAGCACTGTCAATATATACGCAGCGCTTTACATATATATATTCACATCAGTCCCTAACCCTCAATGGGTGTATAAGGTCCGTAACTAACATAAATACATACTAGGGCAAATTTAAACAGGATCCAATTAAGCTACCAGCATGTCCTTGGAGTGTGGGAGGAAACCGGAGTACCCAGAGGAAACCCACACAGTCACAGGGAGAACATGTAAACTCCAGGCAGGTGGTGCCGTGGTTGGGATTTGAACCAATGACCTTAGTGCTGCAAGGTGGAAGTGCTAACCATTTAGCCACTGTGCTGCCCAATATTGCTGCCTATTGCTGATTTCCTTCATAGACATTGTGGATGGGGGATTTACTAAAGCTAGTTCACTCAGAATCTGGTGCAGCTGTGCCATGAGGTGCCATGTTGAACTTCCAGTGACCAGTATGAGAGAGTGCGAGCGATCACACCAAATTGAACACACCTGCTCCCCATTCACACCTGAGACCTTGTAATACTAACCAGTCACATGACACCGGGGAGGGAAAATGGCTAATTGGGCCCAATTTGGACCTTGTCACTAAGGGGTGGACTCACTTTTGTTGCCAGCGGTTTAGACATGAATGGCTGTGTGTTGAGTTATTTTGAGGCGACAGCAAATTTACATGTTATACAAGCTGTACACTGACTACATCACATTGTACCAAAGTGTCATTTCTTCAGTGTTGTCACATGAAAAGATAGAATCAAATATTTACACAAATGTGAGATCCTGTATATAGGGAAGTGTTTTTCTTGAGCTTTTCAGGCACTTGTTTTACAGCAAAAACGCTTCAAAAACTCCTCAGTGTGAAGGCACCCTAAAGCGATCATCACTGGACTGTTTTTCAGAGGTGATATGGCACCTCCTCATCACCTGTGTTAAAGAATTCCGGGCAAAAGTATTTTTCTCCCTTGCAGTGGAGCTGTGCCAGCACTGCATGGGTTAACAGCTAATTTTTGTCTAGAGGATTTCAGAGCGGAGATATACTTACCTAATCTGTAAATCCTCCAAGCGCAAGACCGGTCCCCACCGCTCCTGCCCCCCGTGCACGCTAGAATGGACTGTTCCTGACGTCATCGCGCTCATAGACCGGCTCTGCTCGTGAGAGTTGAGGGAGCAGTCCACCGCTGGACGTGGGGGAGCGCAGTTTTCCGAAGGATCAGGTAGATATAGCCTTCCGGTGCGCCCCTAAACAAAACGAGCCATTAACCCATGCAGTGCAGGCACAGGCCCCACTGCATGGGTGCAAATTAAATATTCAGCTGCTGGTGTTGGGGAGTCCTTACATAATAATCTGACATGAGACACGAGTTAGCGGCCCGGCCTGTACTTTCTACACAATTTCCTGTTTTCTTCTGTGTCATGCGTGCCATAGTTTCATCCTTGCAGCATCATTTCCTGAATGGATCAGGTCACCCTCGGAGAGCAGAGGCAGGACGTGCAGCTGACTCTGATTACCGGAGAACACTGACAGATCTCCTAGCAGAGGAACACCAACACCCAGAACAATCCAGGAAACAAGATCTCATTTCACTTAAGTCTTCATGCACACGGGATGTTTTTACAGCGGCTGTATTTGGCTTCTTTTGTTTTTTTTAATCTAAAGCCAGTAAACCCCCCAGCATGTTCTCCCATGTGTCCATTCACACATAGACTAAGCAACGATTTTTGGCTGGAAAAAAACACCAGAACTAGCGGGTTTCTAGAGGAGTTCTTTAGCTGTAAAAACTCTCGAACGCTGAAAAACGCAGCAAACTGGTGTTTTTGGACATTTGTTTGACCAAATAAAAAAATGTTTTTTTCATAAAACAAAAAATGCAAACGCAGCTAATCGCATCAAAATGCCAGTAAACGCTAAAATAAGCTGAAAAACTCACGCTTTTAACACTTTTCGTGTTTTTGCTGCTATCCAGATCTCCATCACAGAGATTTCCCTCTCTTATATTATTATTATTCCGGAATTAAATGGCCCCAACAGTCTGCACAGCACTTTACAAAATAAAGGGTGACAGTACAGTTACAATACAAATCTATAGGAGAGCTCTGGTAATAAGAGCTTACAATCTAAACCGGGGGTCTCCAAACTGCAGCCCGAGGGCCAGATGTGGCCCTTTGCTACCCTTTCCGGCCCTTGGGGCACTATTCCTTCAACTGAGACCAACAATGGGGCAGTATTTCTTCCCATGAAACCAATGGTGGTGTACCATTCTTCCCACTAATACCAATGGCGGGGCACTCCTCCTCCTAGTGACCAACAACCCTGAGGCCATGTTTATGCTCACTGATGCTGGGCCTGGGACATTTTCTATCCTCACTGGCCCTAATCCGGCCCTCCTAAAGTCTGAAGGACAGTATGCTGGCCCTTTTTTGAAAAGTGTGGAGACCCCTGATATGAAATAAGGGTCTCCAAGGTTTTTAAACAAAGGGCCAGTTTATTGTCCTTCACTATGGCCAATAGGTGATAAAAATGCCCCCCCCATCATTGGTAATGGTAGGAGGAATAGTGCCCCATTGTTGGTGTCAGTGGGAGGGATAGTGCCTGCACCATCATTGATATTAGGGGGAGGAATAGTGCCCAACCCTTGTTGTCAGTGTTAGGAAAGGTGCCCCATCATTGATGTCAGTGGGATGAATAGTGCCCCATCATTGGTGTCAGTGGAAGGAATAGTGCCCCATCATTGGTGTCAGTGGGAGGAATAGTGCCCCATCATTGGTGTCAGTGGGAGGAATAGTGCCCCATCATTGGTGTCAGTGGGAGGAATAGTACCCCATCATTGATGTCAGTGGGAGGAATAGTGCCCAATCACTGTTGTCAGTGGGAGGAATAGTGCCCCATCATTGGTGTCAGTGGGAGGAATAGTGCCCCATCATTGGTGTCAGTGGGAGGAATAGTACCCCATCACTGGTGTCAATGGGAGGAATAGTGCCCCATCATTGGTGTCAGTGGGAGGAATAGTGCCCCATCATTGGTGTCAGTGGGAGGAATAGTGCCCCATCATTGGTGCCAGTGGGAGGAATAGTGCCCCATCATTGGTGCCAGTGGGAGGAATAGTGCCCCATCATTGGTGTCAGTGAGAGGAATAGTGCCCCATCATTGGTGTCAGTGGGAGGAATAGTGCCCCATCCTTGGTGTCAGTGGGAGGAATAGTGCCCCATAGTTGATATTAATAAGAGAAAGAGTGCCCCATCGTTAATGTCAGTAGGAGGAATAGTGCCCCATCATTGGTATTAGTGGGAAGAATAGTGCCTCATCATTGGTGTCAGTGGGAGGAATAGTGCCTTATCATTGGTGTCAGTGGGAGGAATAGTGCCTCATCATTGGTGTCAGTGGGAGGAATAGTTCCCCATCATTGATTTCAGTGGGAGGAATAGTGCCCCATCATTGATATTAATGGGAGGAATAGTGCCCCATCATTGATGTCAGTGGGAGGAATAGTGCCCCATCATTGCTTTCAGTGGGAGGAATAGTACCGCATCGTTGGTGTCAGTGGGAGGAATAGTGCCCCATCATTTGTATCAGAGGGAGGAATAATGCCCCATCATTGGTGTCAGTGGGAGAAGTAGTGCCCCATCAATGGTATTAGTGGAAGGAATAGTGCCCCATCATTGGAGTCAGTGGGAGAAGTAGTGCCCCATCATTGATTTTAATGGGAGGAATAGTGCCCTATCAATGGTATTAGTGGAAGGAATAGTGCCCCATTGTTGGTGTCAGTGGGAGGAATAATGCCCCATCGTTGGTGTCAGTGGGAGGAATAGTGCCCCATTGTTGGTGTCAGTGGAAGGAATAGTGCCCCATCAATGGTTTTAGTGGAAGGAATAGTGCCCCATCATTGGTATCAGTGGGAGGAATAGTGCCCCATCAATGGTTTTAGTGGGAGGAATAGTGCCCCATCGTTGGTGTCAGTGGGAAGAATAGTGCCCCATTGTTGGTATCAGTGGGCGGGATAGTTCCCCAATCTCAGAGTGAATAGGTGTGCTTCCACAATGATATCAGTAAGTGATACCTTTATATACCATAACATGCAGGTGCAAATAACAGAATTAATAAATAAATACATCAATCAGCATTTCATCATACAAATAAATAAATTCCATTCCATTTGAATAGTAAGTATCGGTATGCCATTTACGGTTCATAGTGTGACCATAGTCCAGGCCAGTATCTTCCAGTAAGTGTAAAGAACAAATGCCTTCCCGTGTGTCTCCTCCACCACACATCACACAGCCAGAGTCTGGCAGAGTCACCCGGACACACGAAGTACTTCGCTGACACCGACCATGTTACTATCACAGGCCAAACTTGCAAAACTGGTTTCAGGCACGGAGATTAGCCTGGACCTTCGTCATTAGGGGGATAAAGAGGTCTTACTAGTCATGGTTACTATTCACACGTCACCTTGCATTCTATTATAAATTGTGTGTAAAGTTCCAATAAACCTGAGAATCAGTAAAGGAAATATATCTCCAGCACAAGAACATAAGTGGCTGCTATGGGGCCGGCGGGGCCCCCCATCCCCAAACCACACCCACCGCCCACCCTTCCTGGGTCCTGTGTCATGTTACTACCTCTACATTTTCAGAAAAGCTTTAGACCCCATTCACATGGACGTTTTGCCACGCTGCCAATTGCAGCATCGGGATTTTATTGATTTCTGCTACTGGGATTGACAGGCGCATGCAGATAGCAGCAGTCGTCAAGTCCAAACACTGCAGTGACAGGCTGTCGGTGGCTGCAGCTATTAGTGCCTGTTCACACAGCCAGTGATCACCGCAGCTACGCGCTTCTATTTCCTTTACCTCCCTGTCCAAGGAAAAGACCGACATCTTCACCTTGATGCCTACACATGTGTATGGCCCTGCACTCTGGTTGGCTGATGTTAATGTTAACCTCTTCACGCCAGCCGAACGCAAATGTGCTGCCTCCCGGCGTCTGGGCCTAGACGCTGAGCAAATTTGTATTCTATTAAAAAAGAACATATGTGCTGAGAGCGCGCACCCTGCGCGCTCCCAGCACACATGTCTGGTACTCATGGAAAGGTCCCGATTTCCTCTTTCGATCGGGACCTTTCTCGGTCATGTGACGGCGTGTCAAGGCGGTCACATGACCCTAAACCCCGCCCCATCTCCCAGCTTCTGAAACCCTTAAAGGGCCAGGAGGCGCCGGCGTGAAGGGGTTAAAGGATGAGCTCTTTAGCGGGCAGCAGGCGGTTTCCCTGCCATATGTTTTCCAAGATTTGGAATATTAGGAAAAATGGAGCACTTGATGTCCAAAAGAATGCACTTTTGATGACAGATTAAGAGGTATTTATTGAGAATAACGACAAGTACATCAAACCAACACGTTTCGGGACAAAGGACTCTCCCTTCTTCAGGGCTGTTGCTGCACACTATTAAATGGAAAAGATTCCCATGCCAGTTATATATTTTCCAGGTTTCGGAGGAGAAACTGACAGAGTGGTTTTCCTCTGGCATGGGAATCTTTCCCATTGATTAGTGTGCAGCAAAAGCCCTGAAGAAGGGAGAGTCTTTTCTCCCGAAACAAGTTGGTTTGATGTACTTGTTGTTCTCAAAAAATGCCTCCTAATCTGCCAGCAAAGTGCATTCTTGTGGACATCAGGCGTGCCTTCTTTCCTATTACTCCAAGTGTACATGTGGAAACGACCTTAAGGCCGTACCAGAAAGGCAGCAGCCCAAATCCTAAGAGGGTTTACCGCCAGTATCCACCATTGGGCACAACTGACTGGAGGGACATCTCCCTACCCACCCACACACCCATCCACCCACCCAGCCCAGCACAGTCATCCATTTGCTAATAAACTATTTCTCCCCATGGTGGAAAGGTAGTAACAAATATTCAAGATTACTTGCACCTCTTCAGCATCACCATCTTTTATTATCTTGAATGTGCTCAGATGTGTAGAAGATCTAAAGACCTGCCAGATATCTGCACATGTATGTGGCATTTTGCACACGTGTGGTTTTTGACGGTGAAGCTTGTGGGTGCTCTGTGGCTTTTTTGTTGGGGTGCAGAAACCCCGTGTACACAGATGTGCTGCAGGTCTTTGCCATATCTGCATAAATGCAAAATCTCATGGTGCGCATGCACTCAGCAGCACATGGTGGAGGATCCCAGGAGGCAGCTTGGTCCAATGCCATTCTGAGCTAGGCCATAAACAACACCCAATTCTTTAAAAGCGAGGGAGCAGGAATGAGGAGAAAGCTAAAGAGGTTTTTATGGGTAAAGCGTTCCAGGTGTGGCCTAAGCACAATGGGGTACCATCAAAATTCTTCTGTAGGACCCCAAGGTTTGAAGCTATACCTCTGCTTGATCTCCTTCCACAAGGCCAAACATGGCATGGCTCCCTTGGCTCTGGATTCTCTGTCTCCTGGTATAGTAGGTAGTGTAATGGGAATGCGTACTGAACCCTCACAAGTTGTGTGAATGGGCAAGGATGCCATGTTGTACAGATTGCAGCCATTGTCTTCCCCCCAGCCCGGACACCACCCCCCATTGACTTCTCCATCATGTCCAACAACGTCACCATCAAACCCGCCCCGCAGGCCAGAGTACTTGGTGTCATTCTGGACTCCAACCTATCCTTCCAGCCCCAAGTCCAATCTTTAACAAACTCATGCAGACTCCACCTCCGCAACATCGCCAAAATCCGCACGTTCCTAACCCCAGAAACCACTAAACAGCTCATCCACTCCCTCATCATATCACGACTCGACTACTGCAACTCCCTCCTCACTGGCCTGCCTCGCCGCTGGCTATCCCCGCTTCAGTAGATCCTGAATATGGCTGCCAGACTCATTCACCTTTCCAACCGCTCCGTTTCCGCCACCCCCCTCTGCCAATCCCTCCACTGGCTTCCGATTGCGCAACGGATCAAATTCAAAATCCTAACACTGACGTACAAAGCCGTCCACCATACTGCCCCGAACTACATCACTGACCTAATAGCCAAGTACCGCCCAGCACGCACACTCCGCTCCTCACAAGACCTCCTTCTCTCTAGTTCCCTGGTCTCCTCCTCCCATGCCCGCCTCCAGGACTTCTCCAGGGTGTCACCCATCCTCTGGAACTCCCTGCCCCAACCCATCAGATTATCACCTACTCTCCTCTCCTTTAGGCACACCCTGAAAACCCATCTCTTCAGGGAAGCCTACCCCACCCCCTGCTAACTTGCCGACCTCCTCCACTCTTCCTACCACTCCATCCCCCACAGCTATCTCCTCCTGTGCCACCATCCCCTCCCTCCTAGATTGTAAGCTCCAAGGAGCAGGGCCCTCGAACCCCTCATGTTTTGCATTGTATTGGTATTGTTCTGTCACATGTTCTGTCCCCCTTTGTAATGTACAGCACTGAGCAAACTATTGGCGCTTTATAAATACTGTATAATAATAATAGTAATGACAGTTTGTGACACAATTTGGTGAATAGCAGCATTGGTTACCTGCTCTTCACCCCCCC
Source organism: Staurois parvus (assembly GCF_062004578.1). Classification (NCBI taxonomy): domain Eukaryota; kingdom Metazoa; phylum Chordata; class Amphibia; order Anura; family Ranidae; genus Staurois; species Staurois parvus. Next base: position 105,713 of record NW_028319130.1, read on the forward strand.
CCCTCCCCAGGAAGCCTCTGGTGCAATACACAAACTGTTAACTGATGCCAGGATCAATCCATTGATCAGACACACAGACCTCTCCCATTACTCAATCCACAACTTCAGGCTAGAAACCATAATAAAACTGTTACCCTTGGCAGCTTGAGCAGTCTGGAGAACTAACAGACATTGGGTCATAAATTCCTTAGTGGGAGGCTGTGGAATACACATGTCTGATAGATTATCAGCCAAGATTCTAAAAATTCAGCATGCCCCATAACTTATGAAATACAATAGGCACAGCCATAGTAAGGCGTTATTTCCTTCTCTCAGTTATCGGGTAGCATTTTGAACCTAAACATCCCTATGCTAGGAGGTAGCAGAGTGGATTATGCCTCCACACCACTCCTATCAGAAATGAATGTCCAAGACCTGCCATATTTATATCCATTTTGAAGCTAAATTCATGCTGGACAAAAATCTGCATGGTAGCAGACTGTAAATGGTAGGTATTCAGTAATATAAATATAATAAATAATTACAAATATAAATACAGTAATATAAATACTTCTAGAAAACTGTATTTGGGACTTGGTCATAAACATGGTGACCTCCCAACACCCACCCCTTAAACCAGATAATTGGGCAGATGGTCACTGTCAACACCCCATTGATATCACAAAAAAAGGAAATGGCAGGAGCTGTGGTCAATCTCTCCTTTTACCATCAATGAAGGAACATCTGTCAAGTTATGAGACACCTTGACACCGATGACACCTTGTTTATTGACTGAACTCTGGCAACACCAAGGGATTTGCACATATTCTCCATTTTCAGCTCCTTCTTAATTGTCTGTTGCTTTATGGTTTCTTTATTTCATTATAACACCTTTTTTCTGTAAATATTTTATTGGCACCATTTAGACCTTTTCATTATTAAACCTACTTTTGAAAAGTGTTAAACTGTCTCTAAGGCTTTTATTGCAAACTAAAGAATCCCTGTCTTTTGAAGAGTGCTACTGTATGCACTATATTCAAAAAGTATTGGTCGGCCGGCCTTTACACGCACATGAACTTTAATGGCCTCCCAGTCTTAGTCCGTAGGGTTCAATATTGAGTTGGCCCCGCCCTTTGCAGCTATAACAGCTTCAACTCTCCTGGGAAGGCCGTCCACAAGGTTTAGGAGGGTGACTATGGGAAGGTTGGACCATTCTTCCAGAAGCACATTTGTGAGGTCAGGCACTGATGTCGGGGGAGGAGGCCTGGCTCACAGTCTCCGCTCTAATTCATCCCAAAGGTGTTGTATGGGGTTGAGGTCAGGACTCTGTGCAGGCCAGTCAAGTTCCTCCATCCCAAACATGCTCATCCATGTCTTTATGGACCTTGCTTTGTGAACTGGTGTGCAGTCATGTTGGAACAGGAAGGGGCCATCCCCAAACTCTTCCCACAAAGTTGGGGGCATGAAATTGTCCAAAACGTCTTGGTATGCTGACGCCTTAAGAGTTCCCTTCACTGGAACTAGGGGGCCAAGCCCAACCCCTGACAAACAACCCCACATCATAATCCCCCCCCCTCCACCAAACTTTACACTTGGCACAATGCAATCAGGCAAGTACCGTTCTCCTGGCAACCACCAAACCCAGATACATCCATCAGATTGCCAGACGGAGAAACGTGATTGGTCACTCCAGAGAGCACATCTCCGTTGCTCTAGAGTCCAGTGGCGGCGTGCTTTACACCATGGCATCTGACGCTTTGCATTGCACTTGATGTAAGGCTTGGATGCAGCTGCTCGGCCATGGAAACCCATTCCATGAAGCTCTCTATGCACTGTTGTTGTGATAATCTGAAGGTCACACCAAGTTTGGAGGTCTTTAGCTATTGACTGTCTAATCTTGCTGTACCACCAGAAAGGATGACAATCCGGTACAGTCTTATGCAGCTGGGAACAGGGGGCATGTGTTTATAATGTTTTTATATATATATACACACAAATGTTTTGCCTTTCATTTCTAGTTTAAACTGATTGGGTTGTTTTACAAGGTGAGGGTTTACAGTCACTTTAATAGTCAATAACACTTACCATCTGATTTCTGCCGTTGTGGTTCCTCCTCCTCAGATCCTCCTTTCTTCAGGAACTTGATGAGGTCATTGAAGATAATGTAGAAGTCTATTGCAAAAACAATTGTTGCTATAAAACCTAAAACCTGCAAATCAGAAAGGGGCGATCAGTCACGATGCAGCAAAATACAAAATATTACATAGCAGCCAACTCCTCCCAATTTTGGATGGACAACAGTGAGCTGCTTTTTTTTCTCCCTTTTGAGACCCTAATGAGAACATTTTACTCTTTAGTAGTTACAGTGTCAGCCTCTTCCACAAGGCCATCACAAGCAGGAATGTGCACTCAAGGGGTGTACAATCTAAGGTCCCTAACTCACATTCATACATATACTAGGGCCAATTTAGACAGAAGCCAATTCAACTATCAGCATGTCTTTGGAGTTTGGGAGGAAACCAGAGTAGCTGGAGAAAACTGACACAGGCACTACATGCAAACTCCAGGCAGGTGGTGCTGTGGTTGGGATTTGAACCAACGACCCTAGTGATGTCAGACGGAAGTGCTAACCATTTAGCCACTATGTTGCCCAAAGACATCCAAAGAGAATGATGGTTGGCCCCGCCATCTTGGATGAGATGTCGGCAGCCTGACCAACTCAAATAACCCATTTTAGCAGTCTCTCTCAAAATTTTTATCATGGAGGATCCCTTAGAATTCTATTCAGGTCTCAGGGAACCCCTGCCAGGCAGAAGTGCTAACCATTTAGCCACCTACCACCTACCAGCATGTCTTTGGAGTGCGGAAGGAAACCGGAGTACCTGGAGGAAACCCACCCACATAGGTGTACACTCCAATACGCCCGTGTGAATGGGGCATCTACTGTATCTATCAATCATGTAGTAGACTTCATTTAATGGACACATAATGATCCTCAGGTTGAAGGAGATCACTTACCGCAGCAGCTTTGGATGCCGCACAGGAGTATTTGGACACGGCTACAAGAGACACCACGAAGTAGATGATGGCGGCCGATACACAGCGAATGAAGTCCTGCAGGAAACATCTCTAGGTTAACAATGAGTCAGTGAATGTGTAAACACAGATCATTCGTCCCGGGACAGGCGCGCGGTTAATGCACTTTCATCCAAACACAAGTGGCGGGATGTTCTGTGCGGATGAAATGCGCCAAGTCACATGATCACGCCAGCGCTATCATTTCACTTCCCAAGACTTCTACATAAACACATGGTGTCATCCGTCCGGACACTGAAAAAAACCTGCAATGAGAGAACTGTGAAGGATGCCACTGCTATACTTTCTCTTTCTGAAAATGCAACCTAGCTGGTCGTCATCTCGATCCTCTGGCTTCAACAGACAGAAACCTGCAAAAAGTATACAGGCATCTGACTTTCCTATATTGCATACTTCTCACTGATCGGTGTCTCAAAGTACTGAAATTAAAGGGCTAGTGTCACAGCCAGGCACCCGGCATTTTCAGAAGCAGAAGATGTCAGTGGCAGCCTTTAAGTTCTTATCATGTCAGGTTACCTACATGAGCCACTTTGGCTTGTAAACATGGCGGCACGGGTGAAAAATCATTGCGCAGATGATCATGTGACATGGCTGCTAGTTGTCATGCTGATCCGCTGGCTTCAATATTTTTGCTGGCAGTGAACCAAAAACAGCATGCAGATCAGGAATTCTCTATACTGTGACATGTGATTTGAGGCATGCTTGTTTTGGGTCAGTGGGAAAGTATTGCAGCTGGGAACAGCCAGGGAACTAGCATTTTCAACAGGATGTTGGCAATGGCAGCCAACCCAATGAACATGCCGGTGGTTACATGTTGCTGGAAGTATGAGGAATGGATTTATGTTACTGTTATCATCAAAAAGGACTTTAGTTACTATAGTTTTGTATTAATGCAATGGACGCCAGTTTTTACAAAGCATGCAGCCAATCAGAGCTCTAGGACTCATTAATGCCCGGCACTGCTGATATTTACTAGATCAGGGGTCTCCAAACTGTGGCCAGAGGGCCAGATGTGGCCCTCTGCCGGGTTTTATCCAGCCCTTGGGGCTCTGTTCCTTCCACTGATATGAGGCACTATTCCTCCCAATGACACCAACCATTAGGCGCCATTCACACACCTACTGAGCAACATATCAGACTGGATGTCACTCCACTTCCTTAAACTGAACCTCTCCAAAACCGAGTTTCTTGTCTTCCCCCCAGCCCGGACACCACCCCCCATTGACTTCTCCATCACATCCAACAACGCCACCATCAAACCCGCCCCGCAGGCCAGAGTACTTGGTGTCATTCTGGACTCCAACCTATCCTTCCAGCCCCAAGTCCAATCTTTAACAAACTCGTGCAGACTCCACCTCCGCAACATCGCCAAAATCCGCACGTTCCTAACCCCAGAAACCACTAAACAGCTCATCCACTCCCTCATCATATCACGACTCGACTACTGCAACTCCCTCCTCACTGGCCTGCCTCGCCGCTGGCTATCCCCGCTTCAGTCCATCCTGAATACGGCTGCCAGACTCATTCACCTTTCCAACCGCTCCATCTCCGCCACCCCCCTCTGCCAATCCCTCCACTGGCTTCCGATTGCGCAACGGATCAAATTCAAAATCCTAACACTGACATACAAAGCCGTCCACCATACTGCCCCGAACTACATCACTGACCTAATATCCAAGTACCGCCCAGCATGCACACTCCGCTCCTCACAAGACCTCCTTCTCTCTAGTTCCCTGGTCTCCTCCTCCCATGCCCGCCTCCAGGACTTCTCCAGGGTGTCACCCATCCTCTGGAACTCCCTGCCCCAACCCATCAGATTATCACCTACTCTCCTCTCCTTTAGGCGCACCCTGAAAACCCATCTCTTCAGGGAAGCCTACCCCACCCCCTGCTAACCTGCCGACCTCCTCCACTCTTCCTACCACTCCATCCCCCACAGCTATCTCCTCCTGTACCACCATCCCCTCCCTCCTAGATTGTAAGCTCGAAAGAGCAGGGCCCTCGATCCCCTCATGTGTTGCATTGTATTGGTATTGTTCTGTCACATGTTCTGTCCCCCTTTGTAATGTACAGCGCTGAGCGAACTATTGGCGCTTTATAAATACTGTATAATAATAATTCTTCCAAATGACACCAACGATGGGGCACTATTCCTCCCAGTGACACCAACCATTAGGCACCATTCTTCCAAATGACACCAACGATGAGGTACTATTCCTCCCAATGACACCAACGATGAGGCACTATTTCTCCCACTGAAACCAACAATGGCACACGCCCACGGGTCCGCAGGTGAACCTAGGGTCAATCATTGGCTGGGACTTCCTAACAGACACCCCAGTGTGTACAATCACAGCAGGGGGGGGCGAGCATGCCCATGCCCTATACCCAGAAGTAGGCACAACGTGCCAGTACATTGCCGTATCCGCAAATCTGCAGGACAGTGCAAGCAGATGGCCCGGAAACAGTTAAAATGAGGTATAAATTCCATCAGCATCCTGATGAGGGGGAAAGACATGACCAAGGTTGGCAAAATATAGGAAAATTAAACTTCAGCTTTGAAAACCACCAAAACGCCAGCATGCGATTCAACCACACAGAACCAAAAACTTTCCATTTTACCTTTTCCTGTGACTCAATGTAGACTGGAGGAACAGCTTGTATGAAAAGGAGAAGCCATGGTTAGGAAAGGGGAAACACAATTCTTGCAGAGTCACTTGGCTGGTTATAAGAAGGGGATTCTTACATTCTGCAGGATGACGTCACCACTTACCAGCAGAGGCCACAAGATTCCCTTCAGCTGCTCGTTCAGTTTAGTAGAATATGCAAAAAATGTAAAAAGAGCCCAAAGGAACTCTATGAGAGGGACGGTCATCAGACTGACAGCGGTCGATACGATGTAACAGATGAACGTCAGAAAAGACACCACCTGCCAAAACAAGAATCAGAAAAGAATTTTAATGGAGAAAATGCAACTGAAATAAAACCTGAAAGTTACTTTTTGTTTCTTTTTTTTTTTTTTTTTTTTACAAATACTGCTTCACCCATTGTGATTTCAGGTACCTATATAGCGCCGTCAATTTACGCAGCACTTTACCTGCCACCACCTGCCAACACAAGAATCAGAAAAGAATTTTAATGGAGAAAAAGCAACTGAAATAAAACCTGAAAGTTACTTTTTGTTTCTTTTCTTTTTTTTTTACAAATACTGCTTCACCCATTGTGATTAAAGAGACCCTGTTGTCACCAGACAGATTCCTTCAACATGAATCTTCCCAAAAGATAACATGTGCACGTTAGTTATATGTAAAAGCCTGCCTTGTTCAGACATTTATTTATTTCAGGTACTTATATAGCGCCGTCAATTTACGCAGCACTTTACATATATATTGTACATTCACATCAGTCCCTAACCCTCAAGGGGCGTACAATCTAAGGTCCCTAACTCACATTCATACATACACATACTAGGGCCAGTTTAGACAGGAGCCAATTAACCTACCAGCATGTCTTTGGAGTGTGGGAGCAGGGGCAGACTGACAACTCATGGGGCCCCCGGCAATAGGGGATCATGGGGCCCCTGTGTCCTTGCCCAAACTCAAAAAAGCCTATAAAAAATGTACCAGGGGCATTTCATGGGGACCCCTACTGACCCCAGGCCCTCAGGCAGTGCCCGAGTTTCCAAATGGTCAGTCCGCCCTGTGTGGGTGGAATCCAGAGTACCTGGAGGAAACCCACGCAGGCACAGAGAGAACATGCAAACTCCAGGCAGGTGGTGCCGTGGTTGGGATTCGAACCATTGACCCTAGTGATGCCAGACGAAAGTGCTAACCATTTAGCCACTGTGTTGCCCAAAGACATCCAAAGACGCTGAGAATGATGGTTGGCCCCGCCATCTTGGATGTGATGTCGGCAGCCTGACCAACTCAAATGACCCATTTTAGCAGTCTCTCTCAAACTTTTTACCATGGAGGATCCCTTAGAATTGTAGTCAGGTCTCAGGGAATCCCTGTTAAAAAGAAAAAAAAAAAAAAAGATTATAGCTACAGCTCATTATTCATTAGCCACACCACACTGGTGGACAACAAGAGAAGGTCCTCTTTGCAGTGGTGGTCAGTGGAAATAATGCCCCTGTAACACTGGTGGTCAGTGGAAGGAGTGCCTTGTTTTACACTGGTGGCCAGTGAGGAAAATGTCCATTACAATGGTGGTCCATGAGAAAAATGGCAATGATGGGGCACTATTCCTCCCACTGACACCAATGATGGGGCACTATTCCTCCCACTGACACCAATGATGGGGCACTATTCCTCCCACTGACACCAATGATGGGGCACTATTCCTCCCACTGATACCAATGATGGGGCACTATTCTTCCCACTGACACCAATGATGGGGCACTATTCCTCCCGCTGACACCAACAATGGGGCACTATTCTTCCCACTGACACCAATGATGGGGTACTATTCCTCCCACTGATACCAATGATGGGGCACTATTCTTCCCACTGACACCAATGATGGGGCACTATTCCTCCCACTGATACCAATGATGGGGCACTATTCCTCCCACTGATACCAATGATGGGGCACTATTCTTCCCACTGACACCAATGATGGGGCACTATTCCTCCCACTGACACCAACAATGGGGCACTATTCTTCCCACTGACACCAACGATGGGCAAGATTTATTCTATTGGCACCAACGATGGGGCACAATTCTTTCCATTGACACCAGTGACGGGGCACTATTCCTCCCACTGACACCACTGATGGGGCACTTTTCCTCCCACTGACAACAATGATGGGGCACTATTCCTCCCACTGACAACAATGATGGGGCACTATTCCTCCCACTGACACCACTGATGGGGCACTTTTCCTCCCACTGACACCAATGATGGGGCACTATTCCTCCCACTGATACCAATGATGGGGCACTATTCCTCCCACTGACACCAACAATGGGGAACTATTCTTCCCACTGACACCAACGATGGGCAAGATTTATTCTATTGGCAACAACGATGGGGCACAATTCTTTCTATTGATATCAGTGACGGGGCACTATTCCTCCCACCTGAAATCATTGATGGGGCAGTATTCCTTCCACTGACACCAATGATGGAGTACTAGTCTTCCTACTGACACCAAAGATAGGGCATTGTTTATTCTCACTGGATGTTAGGATATTTTCTACTCCCCCTGGCCCTAGTCTAGCCCCCCTAAAGTCTGAAGGACAGTAAACTGGCCCTTTGACTAAAAAGTCTTGAGACCCCAGCTCTAAGGTAACATTTGGAAGTGTCTGTATGGAGAATAAACATGCACGCTTGGCCAGTATTGTATGGCAGTTGAAACGCTTTGTTTTTATTATCATTACTATTATAAAGGATTTACAGTGGATATACTATAAAAAGTCTACACACCCCTGTTAAAATGTCAGGTTTCTGTGATGTAAAAAAATGAGACAAATAAATAATTTCAGAACATTTCCACCTTTAATGTGACCTATAAACTGTACAACTCAGTTGAACAAAAAAATGAAATCTTTTAGGTGGAGGGAATTAAAAATAAAAAACTAAAATAATACGGTTGCATAAGTGTTCACACCCTTACACTAATACATGGTTGAAGCACCTTTTGATGGGATTCCTGCACTCAGTCTTTTTGGGGAGGAGTCTATCAGCATGGCACATCTTGACTTGACAATTTTTGCCCGCTCTTCCTTGCATAAACACTCCAAATCTGTCAGATTGCGAGGGCATCTCCTGTGCACAGCCCTCTTCAGATCACCCCACAGATTTACGATCGGATTCAGGTCTGGGCTCTGGCTGGGCCAATCCAAAACTTTCATCCTCTTCTGGTGAAGTAATTCCTTTGTTGATTTGGATGTATGTTTTGGGTCGTTGTCATGCTGAAAGATGAAGTTCCTCTTCATGTTCACCTTTCTAGCAGAAGCCTGCAGGGTTTGTACCAATATTGACTGGTATTTGAAACTGTTCATAATTCCCTCTACCTTGACTGAGACCCCAGTTCCTGCTGAACAAAAACAGCCCCAAAGCATGATGCTGCCACCACCATGCTTCACAGTGGGTATGGTATTCTTTTGGTGATGTGCAATGTTGTTTTTGCGCCAAACATATCTTTTGGAATTATTGCCAAAAAGTTCAACCTTGGTGTCATCAGACCAGAACACAGTTTCCCACATGCTTTTAGGAGACTTCAGATGAGTTTTTTCAAAATTTAGCCGGGCTTGGATGTTTTTCTTCATAAGAAAAGGCTTCCATCTTGCCACTCTACCCCATAGCCCAGACATATGAAGAACACGGGAGATTGTTGTCACATGTACCACATAGCCAGTACTTGCCAGATATTCCTGCAGCTCCTTTCAAGTTGCTGTAGGCCTCTTGGCCGCCTCCCAGACCAGTTTTCTTCTCGTCTTTTCACCAATTTTGGAGGGACGTCCAGTTCTTGGTGATGTCACTGATGCGCCATATTTACTCCACTTGATGATGACTGTCTTCACTGTGTTCCATGGTATATTTAATGCCTTGGATATTGTTTTGTATCCTTCTCCTGACTGATACTTTTTAACAATGAGATCCCTCTGAAGCTTTGGAAGCTCTCTGCGGACCACGGCTTCTGCTGTAGGATGCAACTAAGAAAATGTCAGGAAAGACCTACTAGAACAGCTGAACTTTATTTGGGGGTTAATCAGAGGCACTTTAAATTATGGCGGGTGTGTACTGACTCCTATTTAACATGATTTTGGATGTGATTGCTTAATTCTGAACACAGCTACATCCCCAGTTATAAGAGGGTGTGCACACTTATGCAAACACATTATTTTAGTTTATTTATGTCTACTTCCACCCCTAAAAGATTTCAGTTTATAGGTCACAATAAAGGTGGAAAAAGTTATGAGATGATTTATCTTTGTCTCATTTTTTTTTACATCACAGACCCCTTATGACTAAGTCCTGAAAGTGACGAAACGCGTCAAGGGAAGTGACGTCGGACACACAGAGAGGAACCGGAAGTGGCGGATCAGCCATCTTGGACACTGGAAAAATACATACCAAACATCTAGGAAGCTGCTTGGTGACCAGAGAGGTCTGAGGGCATGGGAATAAGGCAATTTGAAACGATTTTAATGTAAGGATTTAATTAAAGTATATTTTGTTAATGCCACACGGTATTACATTATATATTTTCTTATATACCATCCGCATATCGATGGAAATATGGGTACTGTCAGCAATATGGAGTGCCTCCTAATCAGCCATGATGACATCTAAGGGAAGGTGGTTGATGACATCTTAAAGAGCGAGATTCAGGCTTGGAAGGATTTTCATTTGAGGAGTGTTATATAATACATCAGCGATTTTTAAGGCGTGTTTATTGTTGTTTTTTGGTTCTTATTTTCTGGGGCAGCCAATAGGTAGTGTCAGGAATGGACTCAGCACTCGTGGTGGGACTCACCTGCTGTGTGGGCTGCAGTACCAGGGCTGGCCAGCGGGTGCTCTCAGCAGTCAGATGCTCACTCCTGCAATCAGCCATCACCTGAAGCTGATTGCAGGAGGTGTATTTAAGGAATGGCCAGAACAGCAGTCAGGGCCTTGGTGTATGTTTCCCATGAGCCCCCTGTACCGTGTATCCTGTGGTCCTGTTCTGCTGACTATCTGATTTGTTGCCGACCCTGCCTGATCCTGACCTCTGCTGACTTCTCCTGCTTGATCCTTGGCTTACCTGACCATCCTTCTGCCTGATCCTCTGTACCGCGCTGCCCGTGAGTTACTGAACCCGGCTTGTGACCCTGACTATTCTCTGCCTGCTCCTCCGGTACCTCGCTGCCCGCACGCTGCTGACCTGGCCTGCCTGACTATGCCTGACGCTACCCAGACGATCCATCCATCCATCCTGCACGGATCTGTCCTGGTTACCAGGTCTGCCAGCCTCTTCATGTTAGGCTTTCCCCCGGTACATACCCTCGGCGGACCCCTCTACCACAGTTGGGTGCACTCAGGGGCCGCAACCTGGTCTCAGTCCTGCGCCAAGTCCATCCCCACCATCAGGGGCTCTGGTGAAAAGGCAGACTGGGGGCTTAGACTCTGCGCCCTGGGGAATCCCATTCTGTGGGTACTAGAGATCCCGCCGGGCGGTGCCTGACGGTACCTAACGGCCTGCCTGACCATTCCACCTCTCCAGCCCTGACTACGCCTGTGTTCCCACACATTTCTGATCATACCTGGATCCCTAACAGGTAGGCTCGCTATCAAAGAACCGGACATTTTCACATTGGAATCAAAGATTGGAAGAACTGTAATTTAATTATTTTTTTTTGGACACTAGTGACTCGTATGATTATTTTTTTATATATCATTTTATTTTTTTGTGTTCACATTTTTGGGTAGTGGATTTTCTCACAATTTATATGTATAATTCGTTTCTGCATATTTGGGTTTTTATAAGCTATAACTCATTTTTTTACATCACAGAAACCGGACATTTTAACAGGGGTGTGAAGACTTTGTATATCTACTGTATACAGCGGCAATGATTTGCACCGCACTATACAAAATAAAGGGCAGTACAGTTAAAATGCAGTTCAAGACAAGAGGGTTAGGAGGGCCCTGTTCAGAAGAGCTTACAATCTAAATGCTTTCGCTAGCAAAGGCATGCTGAGGCTAATCTGGAGTATATTGTATAGTGACCATTACAAGAGATGAGGGGTGACCTCCCCATCAGACGAGAGCATTGTATTCAGAAAGCCGGGCTCTGCCCAACACATGATGTGCTCAGTGTGGCCCCCGTATTACACAAGACCCACAGAGTCTGCTCATGGCAGCGTTCCAATGGAAGAAGCTGCTCACACCCCGAAGAACAAAACTATTTCTCTACTACAGAGAATGACATCAACACACTGGACTGGTATCATAAGGCTGCCCCAAGGAAGACATCATCCTGTGCTCTGTGGCCCCGGGACCCATCGCTGGGAATTGTACATCTTGCTAAATGAATTGAAATGACGCAAGTGGACCTTCATCCTTTGCTTTTTGGGGTTTTTTGTTGCTCACCCCTGCCTTCTTCCCACTCCCTATAACAAAATAAATAAAAAAAAATAAAATAAAATTGGTGCCCCAGTGACACCAATGATGGGGCACTATTCCTCCCACCACTGACACCAATGATGGGGCACTATTCATCCCACTGACACCAATGATGGGGCACTATTCCTCCCACTGATACCAATGATGGGGCACTATTCCCCCCACTGACACCAATGATGGGGCACTATTTCTTCCACTGATACCAATGATGGGGAACTATTCCCCCCACTGACACCAATGATGGGGAACTATTCCCGCCACTGACACCAATGATGGGGCACTATTCCTCTCACTTGACACCAATGATGGGGAACTATTCCCCCCACTGACACCAATGATGGGGAACTATTCCCCCCACTGACACCAATGATGGGGAACTATTCCCCCCACTGACACCAATGATGGGGAACTATTCCCCCCACTGACACCAATGATGGGGCACTATTCCCGCCACTGACACCAATGATGGGGCACTATTCCTCCCACTGACACCAATGACGGGGCACTATTCCTCCCACTGATACCAATGATGGGGCACTATTCCTCCCACTGATACCAATGATGGGGCACTATTCCTCCCACTGATACCAATGATGGGGCACTATTCCTTCCACTGACACCAATGATGGGGCACTATTCCTTCCACTGACACCAATGATGGGGCACTATTCCTTCCACTGACACAAATGATGGGGCACTATTCCTTCCTGGGTGGGAGGAATTGTGTACAACTTGGGTTGGCAGTGGTGGTCACGGCCGGGACAAGGGGTGGGCAGGAGGGTCAGCTGCCCAGGGTGCAGCAGTAGGGGGGTACAACACCCCCTTACCAGCTCCAGAACCAGTGGGCTGCGGCTTCATCTGCTCTGACAAGCTATTGTTGTCTCCAGCACGCTCACTCTCCACCCCATCCGCCCACAGCTGTCACTACAAACACACCTTCTAGCTGCTAGAAAGCAAGTGATTGGCCACAGATGTGCAGTGAATGCCCAATGCCAACCACGGGCGGCTGGAGCCAAGCGAGCAGAGAATAGTTGGTGGGCAGCACACCCATACTACAGCATGCATTAGACGTGGAGGGCGCAGTTCTGCATCTCTGCTCTGGGTGCTGGACCAACCTGTCCTGGTACTGATGGCGGTGGAAGTTGGCGTAATTTTGGAATTGAATCTGATACTGTAAACCAGTTATGAAAAGGCAACAGTGCTGGAAACGAAGACAAAGGGGCAACAAAAATAAAAGATTTTCCACTGCTACTTATGTAGGCCATAGACGGGTCGAAAACCGGACGTTTTAAGAAAAAAAAATTGGTTGTTCGATCGGCCGACGTTACCAACAGTGAAAAAAAATCAGCCGATTTTCGTCCCATCTACGGCCCGTATTTAACCCCATAATTCTGTCCCTGCAGAGAGCTCCACTATTATATTTTACATGAAAGTCTTGCGGTTGCAACAATGTATCCATTTGTATCCATTTGGGATACAGATGTTTTTATTTGGATACAAATGGATACATTGTTGCCACCGCAAAACTTTTCATATAAAATAGAATAGCGGACTGGAATTCCTCTTCTTCGTTTTTTTCTTTTTTCTTGCTTCTTTTTCTTCTTCTTGTTCTCTTCTTTTTCTTCCTTCTTCTTTTTCTTCCTTCTTCTTTTCTTCCTTCTTGCTTCTTTTTTCTTCTTCTTCTTGCTCTTCTTTTTCTTCCTCTTCCTACTGCTTTTTCTTCTCCTTCTTCTTCTTCTTTTTCTTCTCCTTCCTTTTCTTCTTCTTTTTCTTATCCTTCCTCTTTCTTCTTCTTTTTCTTCTCCTTCTTCTTCTTTTTCTTCTCCTTCCTTTTCTTCTTCTTTTTCTTCTCCTTCCTTCTTCTTTTTCTTCTTCTTCCTTCTTCTTCTTCTTCCTCTTCCTTCTTTTTCCTCTTCTTTTCTTCTCCTTCCTTCTTCTTTTTCTTCCTCTTCCTTCTTCTTCCTCTTCCTTCTTTTTCCTCTTCTTTTCTTCTCCTTCCTTCTTCTTTTTCTTCTCCTTCCTTTTTCTTCTTCTTTTTCCTTCTTCCTCTTCCTTCTTCTTCTCCTTCTTTTCTTCTCCTTCCTTTTCTTCTTCTTTTTCTTCTCCTTCCTTCTTCTTCTTCCTTTACTTCCTTCTTTCTTATTCTTCCTTTTCTTTCTTCTTCCTTCTTTTTCTTCCTCTTTCAGGTCTCGGCTCATGCGCAGATTTTTTTATCAGTAAAACGATGGGCCGATTTGCCCATCATTGCCGGGAAAATCAGCCGATCATCAAAATCAGCTGCAAATTTTCCAACATGCTCGATAAAAAAAAATTTGCAAAAAGCCCGAAATACGGCCGACCATTTAACCCACTAACGGTGCGAAAATCGGCTGATTTTCAACCCGTCTATGGCCCCCATTACTCAGCAACGATCAGTTAAAGCCTTGTCATCATTGTTCTATAGAACTCCATGACCCGGCTTCACATGTGACCCGCTTTGCATCGCCGTGTCCTACAAGGGTTTAGATATTCTGTTTTTCTTTTATTATATCTTTATAATCTGATGTGACATAAACTTCATGGCTGATCCCCCGCCCCCCCCCCCCCCGCCCCAGAGTGCTCCACATTCAGGACTCATCCATCTAGTAATACTGGGTGTGGTCACTGACCATCTGATCCCCCAACTCCCTGCTGTCCTGATGTCAACCAGCCATGATGAAAGTGAGAACACATCCCCATCTGGAAAGTCGATCCCCTCCCCCGCCTTCCTCCCCCCACACATGTGGATTGCATTACGTGATAATAATGAGGCAATTTCTGCAGCCACAGATAAGATGGCTCATGAACCAGGATGGAGTCAGCTGTGCTGTGCAAGACAATAGTGCAGGGATGGACAACTTTCCTCATAGAGGGGACCTCAAGTGTGGCCCCTAAAATCACCAAGGGGCCACACATATTGTTCAGTCAATGCAATACTACAAACAGCTGTCAGAAATGGCAGACATGCTGCAGGAGGTCAGAGACTACGAGCGTGCTGCAGGAGGTCAGAGACTACGAGCGTGCTGCAGGAGATGGTCAGAGACTACGAGCGTGCTGCGGGAGATGGTCAGAGACTACGAGCGTGCTGCAGGAGATGGTCAGAGACTACGAGCGTGCTGCAGGAGATGGTCAGAGACTACGGGCGTGCTGCAGGAGATGGTCAGAGACTACGAGCGTGCTGCAGGAGATGGTCAGAGACTACGAGCGTGCTGCAGGAGATGGTCAGAGACTACGAGCGTGCTGCGGGAGATGGCTAGAGACTATGAGCATGCTGCAGGAGAAGGTCAGAGACTATGAGCATGATGCAGGAGAACGTCAGAGACTATAGGCATGCTGCAGGAGAAGGTCAGAGACTAGGAGCATGCTGCAGAAGGTCAGAGACTACGAGCGTGCTGCAGGAGAAGGTCAGAGACTACGAGCGTGCTGCAGGAGGGGGTCAGAGACTATGAGCATGCTGCAGGAGAAGGTCAGAGACTATGAGCATGCTGCAGGAGAACATCAGAGACTATAGGCATGCTGCGGGAGAAGGTCAGAGACTACGAGCGTGCTGCAGGAGAAGGTCAGAGACTACGAGCGTGCTGCAGGAGATGGTCAGAGACTACGAGCATGCTGCGGGATAAGGTCAGAGACTACGTGCGTGCTGCAGGAGAAGGTCAGAGACTACGAGCGTGCTGCGGGAGATGGTCAGAGACTACGAGCGTGCTGCAGGAGATGGTCAGAGACTACGAGCGTGCTGCAGGAGATGGTCAGAGACTACGAGCGTGCTTCGGGAGATGGTCAGAGACTAGGAGCGTGCTGCGGGAGATGGTCAGAGACTACGAGCGTGCTGCGGGAGATGGTCAGAGACTATGAGCATGCTGCAGGAGGTCAGAGAATACGAGCATGCTGCGGGAGATGGTCAGAGACTACGAGCGTGGTGCAGGAGATGGTCAGAGACTACGAGCATGCTGCAGGAGATGGTCAGAGACTACGAGCGTGCTGCAGGAGATGGTCAGAGACTACGAGCGTGCTGCAGGAGGTCAGAGACTACGAGCGTGCTGCAGGAGGTCAGAGAATACGAGCGTGCTGCAGGAGATGGTCAGAGACTACGAGCGTGCTGCAGGAGGTCAGAGACTACGAGCGTGCTGCAGGAGGTCAGAGAATACGAGCGTGCTGCAGGAGATGGTCAGAGACTACGAGCATGCTGCAGGAGGTCAGAGACTACGAGCGTGCTGCAGTAGATGGTCAGAGACTACGAGCGTGCTGCAGGAGGTCAGAGACTACGAGCGTGCTGCAGGAGATGGTCAGAGACTACGAGCGTGCTGCAGGAGGTCAGAGACTACGAGCGTGCTGCAGGAGGTCAGAGAATACAAGCGTGTTGCAGGAGATGGTCAGAGACTACGAGCATGCTGCAGGAGGTCAGAGAATACGAGCGTGCTGCAGGAGATGGTCAGAGACTACGAGCGTGCTGCAGGAGGTCAGAGACTACGAGCGTGCTGCAGGAGGTCAGAGACTACGAGCGTGCTGCAGGAGGTCAGAGACTACGAGCATGCTGCAGGAGGTCAGAGAATACGAGCGTGCTGCAGGAGAGGGTCAGAGACTACGAGCGTGCTGCGGGAGATGGTCAGAGACTACGAGCGTGCTGCGGGAGATGGTCAGAGACTACGAGCGTGCTGCAGGAGAGGGTCAGAGACTACGAGCGTGCTGCAGGAGAGGGTCAGAGACTACGAGCGTGCTGCAGGAGGTCAGAGACTACGAGCGTGCTGCGGGAGATGGTCAGAGACTACGAGCGTGCTGCAGGAGAGGGTCAGAGACTACGAGCGTGCTGCGGGAGATGGTCAGAGACTATAGGCATGCTGGAGATGGTTAATGACTACAAGCATGGTGATCAGATCTACTGAGACATAGAGGCAGAGTGGATCCTGAGATCTGAAGGGGGGGATCGGGAAGTTCTCATATTACATTTTGGGAAATCTAAAGCTGATTGAACAGCCGGATTGTATGGTGTGTGGTGAGCCCGGTGTCTGCGGCCGGATTGAAACAGCAGTGATGAGAAGGAAATGAGATCAGATCCTATTATAAAGGATCCAATCAGAGTGGATCACTTGTATGCTATTAGCTTCTGTCAAGGGATCCCTCATCTTATATCAGCTTCTGTTAGTGGATCCCTCATATCAGCATCTGTCAATGGATCCCTCATCTTATATAAATTTCTGTCAGTGGATCCCTCATCTGAAATCAGCTTCTGACAGAAATTTATATAAGATGAGGGATCCATTGACAGATGTTGATATGAGAGATCCACTAACAGAAGCGATCAGGTGAGGGATCCACTGATAGAAGCTAATCACATGAGGGATCCACTGACAGAAGTTGATGCCCGATTAGGGATCTGCTGACACAAGATGATAGAATACAAGGGATCCACTGACAGAAGCGATCAGGTGAGGGATCAACTGATAGAAGCTAATCACATGAGGGATCCACTGACAGAAGCTGATGCCAGATTAGGGATCTGCTGACACAAGATGATAGAATACAAGGGATCCACTGACAGATGCTGATCTGAGGGATCCACTGTCTGCAACTGATATGAGGGATCCACTGCCAGATGAAGATAGGAATGATCCACTGACAGACGGGTATAGCACATAAAGGATCTACTGATAAGCTGCAAGCAGACCACATGTGGGATCCACTGACTGACACTGAGCAGATGTAGAACCCGATTGTACAAAGGATCCCCTTCCAGATTGAAGATCAGGCCAGGGATCATGATGGATCCACTGCAAATGTCTGAGTAGAGCTAGGACCGGGTCACAGGAGGGATCCACTGACAGAAGCCAAGCAGGATTACAATCCGATCCTCTAAGGGATCCGGTGGGATGGTGAGCTGAGGGGGGATCCGGTGGGATGGTGAGGTGAGGAGGGATCGGGTGGGATGGTGAGGTGAGGAGGGATCGGGTGGGATGGTGAGGTGAGGAGGGATCGGGTGGGATGGTGAGGTGAGGAGGGATCGGGTGGGATGGTGAGGTGAGGGGGGATCCGGTGGGGTGAGGGGGGATCCGGTGGGATGGTGAGGTGAGGAGGAATCGGGTGGGATGGTGAGGTGAGGAGGGATCGGGTGGGATGGTGAGGTGAGGAGGGATCGGTTGGGATGGTGAGGTGAGGGGGGATCCGGTGGGGTGAGGAGGGATCCGGTGGGATGGTGAGGAGGGATTGGGTGGGATGGTGAGGAGGGATCCGGTGGGGTGAGGAGTGATCGGGTGGGATGGTGAGGAGTGATCGGGTGGGATGGTGAGGTGAGGAGGGATCCGGTGGGATGGTGAGCTGAGGGGGGATCCGGTGGGATGGTGAGGTGAGGAGGGATCGGGTGGGATGGTGAGGTGAGGAGGGATGGGTGGGATGGTGAGGTGAGGGGGGATCCGGTGGGGTGAGGAGGGATCCGGTGGGGTGAGGAGGGATCCGGTGGGATGGTGAGGAGGGATTGGGTGGGATGGTGAGGAGGGATCCGGTGGGGTGAGGAGTGATCGGGTGGGATGGTGAGGAGTGATCGGGTGGGATGGTGAGGTGAGGAGGGATCCGGTGGGGTGAGGAGGGATCCGGTGGGATGGTGAGGTGAGGGGGGATCCGGTGGGATGTTGAGGTGAGGAGGGATCCTCGGACAGAGTTGGGTCGGTTGAGGGGGGATCCGGCAGACACATGGGAGGATGATCGGAGGGGGAGGGGAGCGGTACTCACCCACTCGGCCAGCAGGAGTTGCCCCTTGCGGGATGCGATGAAGTCCCTCCCGGGGATGAGGGCTCGGAGGGCGGCTCGGGGGGGCTCGGTCTCGGGGTCCCCCATGCTCTCTCCTCGGTCGGAGCGGAAATGGTGACAATACGGAAACGTTCGCTGAGGATGAAGTGTGAATGTGGCGGCAGCATTAACTCCTCCGCCGCCGCAGCCCGCTTCCTGCCCCCGGGTCACGTCCGTCCCTTCACCACCCCCCCGCCCCGGCACACAGGGGGCAGGAATGTCGGTGCTCAGGCTGTCCTCGGTGGTGAAGGGGTTCATGTCCGCGCCTCATTCGGTGTACATTGTGTCCGTTCTATGGGGGAGACCCCCGAATGTCGGATATAACGGGGATCGGTCATCGCAGACTTGTCATTGGCTCCGTCTTTCGTTATCCTCGGTTCACAGCTAGGCGTTTTGCAGGAAGGCAGTACAATCCATGTACAGCTCGGTCACACGATGCGATTTGGCATGCGATCTGCATTTCATCCGACTTGCAAATCGCATGTCAAGTCGCACCCTTTTGTCCGCAATTACATCACTCATATCAGTTCGGTTCTGAGTTGGTCGGAACCGCACAAAGTTCGAAAGCAGTACATGCGCTACTTTTGGTGCGATTTGCATAGAGATCTGTGTCAGACATCTTGCAAATCGCACCTGAAATCGGCATGCCACCCGACTGTGAGCCGGGGTTCACACTGATGTGGTGCAAAATTTGCAGCGGTTTTTGTGCGATTTCCACACCGCATCATAATCGCACCCAGGGGTGGACTGACAACTCATGGGGCCCCCGGGCAATAGGGCACCATGGGGCCCCTGTGCCCTTGAGCAACTCATAAAAGCCTATTGAAGAGGTACCAGGGGCATCTCATGGGGCCCCCTACTGACCCCGGGCCCTCGGGCAGTGCCTGAGTTTCCAAATGGTCAGTCCGCCGCTGATCGCACCCCATTCACAGGAACCATTGCGGGGGGGGGGGGGGTGTATTTTAAGTTAACGACACCCTGAAATCAGTTCACAAAATGCGGTCTGATGTGCAGAATAGGATCGCATGGGTCTGAACACCAATTCTAGTGCAGACCAAAAAAAAGGGTCCTGCACCTTTTTGGTGCGATTTCAGCCATGCAAAATGTATTCCTCAAATCGCACCACACAGAATTTGCATATGATTTGCGCAGGAATGCGGTTCCTGTACAAATCACACTCAGTATGCTGCACCGTACAAGTGTGAACCCAGGCGCAAATCCTGCAACTTCACTGTAAGTCCCTAGTCACATCGGATGCGACTTGCAAATCGCATGTCACTTCGCACCCTATTGTCCGCAATTACAGCGCTCATATCGGTGCGTTTCCAACTTGGTCACTGACACGATTTCTAAAGTAGTTCATGTGCTACTTTTGGTGCGATCTGCAGACATCTGTGTCCTATATCTTGCAAATCGCACCTGATATCGGTTGGCATGTCACCCGACTTTGAACCCAGGTTCACATTGATGCAGTGCAAAATTTGCAGCGGTTTCTGTGCGATTTCTGCACAGCATCATAATCGCACCCCGTTTACATGAACCATTGTGGGTGTGTATTTTAAGTTAACACCCCGAAATCAGTTCGCAAAATGCGGTGCGATGTGCAGAATTGGATCGCATGGGTCTGAAAACCAATTCTAGTGCGGACCAAAAAAAGGGTCCTGCACCTTTTTGGTGCGATTTGAGCCATACAAAATGTACAGCTCAAATCGCACCGCACAGAATTCACATGTGATTTGTGCAGGGGTGCGGTTCCTGTGCAAATCACATGCGGTAGGCTGCACCGCACAAGTGTGAACCCAGGCTGAAATCGTGAAACTTCACTGTAAGACCCCAGTCACATCGGGTGCGACCTGGCATGCGATATGCATGCTATGCGACTTGAAAATCGCATGCCAAGTTGCACCCTATTCTCCGCATTTACAACGGATATATCAGTGCGATTCCGACTTGCATGCTATGCGACTTGACAATCGCATGCCAAGTTGCACCCTATTCTCCGCATTTACAACGGATATATCAGTGCGATTCCAATCTCTAAAGTAGTACATGCTCTACTTTTGGTGCGATTTGCATAGACATCTGTGTTAGATGTCTTGAAAATCGCACCTGATATTGGCATGTCATCCGACTTTGGGCCCGGGTTCACACTATTGCGGCGCAAAATTTGCAGCGATTTCTGCACCGCATCACAATCGCACCCCGTTCACACGAACCATTGCGGGGGGGGGGTGTATTTTAAGTTAACTCCCCAAAATCAGTCCGCAAAATGCGGTGCAATGTGCAGAATCGGATCGCATGGCTCCGAACACCCATGTGATCCGATTCTAGTGCGGACCAAAAAAAAGGGTCCTGCACCTTTTTGGTGTGAATGTGGTGTGATTTGAGCCATACAAAATGTATGGTTCAAATCGCACCGCACAGAATTCACATGTGATTTGCATAGACATCTGTGTCACCTGAAATCGGCAGGTCTCCCGTCTTTGAAATCGTGCGACTTCACTGTAAGTTGCACGATTTCAAAGTCAGGCTTGATGTGACCGGGGTGTTAACATGGTATCCTACGAGACAGGTTCACATCTCTGCATTTTCACCTGCTGCGTTTTTTGGAAAGGGTCAAGGACTTTTCTGAACGCAAAATGTTGCATTTTTGGTTCTATAGATTTCAATGGGAATGCTGCGGAAAAGCATGGATTGCTTTTTTGCTGCGTTTTTATGCAATTTTGCGTTTAAAATCTGCCTAGCAACAAAAAAGAAAAAAAATGAACCCCCCCCCCCCGAAAACCGCAATGCAGAAAAGCATCAAACACAACCTGCATAAGTGTGAACCTAGACTAATGCAGGCCATAGATGGGTTGAAAATCGGCCGATTTTTGCACCGTTAATGGGTTAATTGGTCGGCCGGTTTTCTGGATTTTGTCAGATTTTTTTGATCGGTAAAGTTGGGGAAAAAAATCGGCCGATCTTTTTACCGTTAAAAAAATCTGCGCATGAGCCGTGACCTGCAAGAAAAAGAAGAAGAAGGAGAAGAAGAGGAAGGAGAAGAAGAGAAAGAAGAGGAAGAAGAGAAGGAAGAAGACGAGGAAGAAGAGGAAGAAGAGAAAGAAGAGGAGGAAGAGAAAGAAGAGGAGGAAGAAGAGGAGGAAGAAGAAGAGGAGGAAGAGAAAGAAGAGAAGGAAGAGAAAGAAGAGGAGGAAAAAGAGGAGAAAGAAGAGGAGGAAGAAGAAGAAGAGGAGGAAGAAGAAGAAGAGGAGGAAGAAGAAGAAGAGGAGGAAGAGAAAGAAGAGGAGGAAGAGAAAGAAGAGGAGGAAGAAGAGGAGGAAGAAGAGGAAGAAGAGAAAGAAGAGGAGGAAGAAGAGAAAGAAGAGGAGGAAGAAGAGAAAGAAGAAGAGAAAGAAGAGGAGGAAGAAGAGAAAGAAGGAGGAGGAAGAAGAGAAAGAAGAGGAGGAAGAGAAAGAAGAGGAGGAAGAAGAGGAAGAAGAGAAAGAAGAGGAGGAAGAAGAAGAGAAAGAAGAGGAGGAAGAGAAAGAAGAGGAGGAAGAAGAGGAAGAAGAGGAGGAAGAGAAAGAAGAGGAGGAAGAAGAGAAAGAAGAGGAGGAAGAAGAAGAAGAGGAGGAAGAAGAGAAAGAAGAGGAGGAAGAAGAAGAAGAAGAGGAGGAAGAAGAAGAGGAGGAAGAAGAGAAAGAAGAAGAGGAAGAAGAGAAAGAAGAGGAGGAAGAGAAAGAAGAGGAGGAAGAAGAGGAATAAGAGAAAGAAGAGGAAGCAGAGGAGGAAGAGAAAGAAGAGGAGGAAGAAGAGAAAGAAGAGGAGGAAGAAGAGAAAGAAGAGGAGGGAGAAAGAAGAGGAGGAAGAAGAGAAGGAAGAAGAGGAGGAAGAAGAGAAAGAAGAGGAGGAAGAGAAAGAAGAGGAGGAAGAAGAGAAAGAAGAGGAGGAAGAAGAAGAAGAGGAGGAAGAAGAAGAAGAGGAAGAAGAGAAAGAAGAAGAGGAAGAAGAGGAAGAAGAGAATGAAGAGGAAGAAGAGAATGAAGAGGAAGAAGAGGAGGAAGAGGAAGAAGAAGAGGAGGAAGAAGAAGAGAAAGAAGAGGACGAAGAAGAGAAAGAAGAGGAAGAGAAAGAAGAGGAAGAATATATTTGACATTAAAAAGTATTGTGGTTGCAACATTGTATCCATTTGTATCCGAAAAAACATCTGTATCCGAAATGGATACAAATAGATACAAAGTTGCAACTGCAATACTTTTTAATGTCAAATATAATAGCGGAGCTCTCTGCAGGGACAGAAGTAATTAAATGCCGGCCGTAGACGGGACGAAAATCGGACAATTTTTGCACCGTTAATGGGTTAATTGGTCGGCCGGTTTTCTGGATTTTGTCATCGGTAAAGTTGGGGAAAAAAATCGGCCGATCTTTTTACCGATAAAAAAATCTGCGCATGAGCCGTGACCTGCAAGAAAAAGAAGAAGAAGGAGAAGAAGAGGAAGGAGAAGAAGAGAAAGAAGAGGAAGAAGAAGAGGAAGAAGAGGAAGAAGAGAAGGAAGAAGAGGAGGAAGAAGAGAAAGAAGAGGAGGAAGAGAAAGAAGAGGAGGAAGAAGAAGAGGAGGAAGAGAAAGAAGAGGAGGAAGAGAAAGAAGAGAAGGAAGAGAAAGAAGAGGAGGAAAAAGAGGAGAAAGAAGAGGAGGAAGAAGAAGAAGAGGAGGAAGAAGAAGAAGAAGAGGAAGAAGAGGAGGAAGAGAAAGAAGAGGAGGAAGAGAAAGAAGAGGAGGAAGAAGAGGAGGAAGAAGAGGAAGAAGAGAAAGAAGAGGCGGAAGAAGAGAAAGAAGAGGAGGAAGAAGAGAAAGAAGAAGAGGAGGAAGAAGAGAAAGAAGGAGGAGGAAGAAGAGAAAGAAGAGGAGGAAGAGAAAGAAGAGGAGGAAGAAGAGGAGTAAGAAGAGGAAGAAGAGAAGGAAGAAGAGGAGGAAGAAGAGAAAGAAGAGGAGGAAGAAGTAGAAGAGGAAGAAGAAGAGGAAGAAGAGAAAGAAGAGGAGGAAGAGAAAGAAGAGGAGGAAGAAGAGGAAGAAGAGGAAGAAGAGGAGGAAGAGAAAGAAGAAGAGGAGGAAGAAGAGAAAGAAGAGGAGGAAGAAGAAGAAGAGGAGGAAGAAGAGAAAGAAGAAGAGAAAGAAGAGGAGGAAGAAGAAGAGGAGGAAGAAGAAGAAGAGGAGGAAGAAGAGAAAGAAGAAGAGGAAGAAGAGAAAGAAGAGGAGGAAGAGAAAGAAGAAGAGGAAGAAGAGAAAGAAGAGGAAGCAGAGGAGGAAGAGAAAGAAGAGGAGGAAGAGGAGGGAGAAAGAAGAGGAGGAAGAAGAGGAGGAAGAAGAGAAAGAGAAAGAAGAGGAGGAAGAAGAGGAGGAAGAAGAAGAAGAGGAGGAAGAAGAAGAAGAGAAAGAAGAGAAAGAAGAAGAGGAAGAAGAGGAAGAAGAGAAAGAAGAGGAAGAAGAGAAAGAAGAGGAAGAAGAGAATGAAGAGGAAGAAGAGAATGAAGAGGAAGAAGAGGAGGAAGAGGAAGAGGAAGAAGAAGAGGAGGAAGAGGAAGAAGAAGAGAAAGAAGAGGACGAAGAAGAGAAAGAAGAGGAAGAGAAAGAAGAGGAAGAATATATTTGACATTAAAAAGTATTGTGGTTGCAACATTGTATCCATTTGTATCCGAAAAAACATCTGTATCCGAAATGGATACAAATAGATACAAAGTTGCAACTGCAATACTTTTTAATGTCAAATATAATAGCGGAGCTCTCTGCAGGGACAGAAGTAATTAAATGCCGGCCGTAGACGGGACGAAAATCGGACAATTTTTTTTTAGTGTTGGTGGTAACGTCGGCCTATTGAACGACCGATTTTTCGTTAAAAAATTGGCCGGTTTTCTCCCCGTCTATGGCCTGCATAAGGCTCTGTTCACACCTATGCAGTTTGCTTTTTGTCCATTTTGCAGTGCTTTTTTGACACTTAAAAAAAAAAAAAGAAAAAAAAAGCTGAACAAAATGAATAAAGTGGGATTTTTTGTGCTGGGCAGAATAAAGGTCCATGCACACGGGGAGTTTTAATAACGCTGTTAGCGTTAGCTGTGTAAAATTGTGTCAAAAACATGACTTTTTCTGCGTTTTTTGCATTAGCGTTTAGCTGCGTTTTTCAGCATTTTTTTTTTTTTTCACACAAAAAATTTTTTTTTGCTCATAAAAAGTCCAAAAAACGCCGGTTTGCCACATTTTTTAGCATTAGAGCATTTTTACAGCTAAAATACTCTCTAGAAACCTGCTAGTTCTGGGTTTTTTTCCAGCCAAAAAACGCTAATTAAAGCCTGTGTGTGCATGGACACATAGGATAACATGCAGGGGAGTTTACGGGCTCTAAAAAAGGACGCCAAAAACAGCAGCTGCAAAAACGTCCCGTGTGCATGACTAGCAATGCAAAATCGCTGCAAAAACGCACTATCATGCATTTCAGCAGATTCTCCATGGAACTGGAATATGGAGTTCGCCATGCAAGCAGGGCCAGGACAAGGGGTGGGCAGGAGGGTTGGTTGCCCTGGGCACTGTGGTGCCATGTGATGTGTGTGTGGGGGGGGGGCACCACAAGGAGTTTCGGAGGAGGGGATTTGTGCTGGAAGGGGGAATTTGGGGGGCGGCAGGGGGTAGAGAATTGTTCTAAGAGGGAAAATTTGGGGAGGTGTGCTAGAAGTGGTGATTTCTGTTGGGAGGGAAGAGGATTTGTGCTAGGAGGGGGAATTTTGGGGGTTTGTGCCAGAAAGGGTGATATGGTGGAGGGGGGGGAATTTGTGATAGGAGGGGACATTTTTTGGGGGGAGGGAAGGGGCTAGTAGGGGTGATTGGAGGGGTACTTGTGCTAGGAGGAGGCTTTTTTGGGGGGGAATTGGGGGGGTGCATTTGAAGTAGGGGGGAGAGGATTTGTGCTTGGTGGGGAAAATTGAGGGGTAGATGATTTGCACTAGGAGAGGGTTTTTTTTTTTTGCGGGGGCGGGGGGGGGGGGATTTGTACTGGAGGCATATGGGGAAAGAAGATTTGAGCTGGGAGGATGGGGGGGTTAATGATTTGTGCTGGGAGGATGAGGTGGGGAGGCAATGATTTGTGCTGAGAGGATGGGGTGTGGGGGGGGGGGGTAGTGATTCGTGCTGGGAGGATGGGGTGTGGGGGCAATGATTTGTGCTGGGAGGATGAGGTGGGGGGGAGCAATGATTTGTGCTGGGAAGATGAGGTGGGGGGGGCAATGATTTGCACTGGGAGGATGAGGTGGGGGGGAGCAATGATTTGCACTGGGAGGATGAGGTGAGGGGGGAGTAATGATTTGCACTGGGAGGATGAGGTGGGGGGGGGTAATGATTTGCACTGGGAGGATGAGGTGGGAGGGGGTAATGATTTGCGCTGGGAGGATGAGGTGGGGGGAGCAATGATTTGTGCTGGGAGTATGAGGTGGGGGGAGCAATGATTTGTGCTGGGAGGATGAGGTGGGGGGGCAATGATTTGTTCTGGGAGGATGGGGGGGGGGCGGTAATGAATTGTGCTGGGAGGATGGGGTGTGGGGGAGGGGCAATGATTTGCGCTGGGAGGATGAGATGGGGGGGGTAATGATTTGCACTGGGAGCATGAGGTGGTGGGGGGTAATGATTTGTGCTGGGAGGATGCGGTGTGGGTGGGGGTAATGATTTCTGCTGGGAGGGAGGATGAGGTGGGGGGGGGTTAATGATTTGTGCTGGGAGGATGAGGTGGGGGGGTAATGATTTGTGCTGGGAGGGGGATCTCAGCAGCAGGTTGGACTTGTACTGGGAGGAGAGGGAATTTATGCTTAGGGGGTAAGCATGCAGATTAGTGCTTTTTTTTGGGGGGGAGGGGGGATTTTTGTTGGCACATAATGCTCATACATCTTGGGTGGGGGGAGCGTAATTCGGCATGTTCGCCCTGTGCCTTCCTCCTGCTTGTTCAGGGCTCTCCATGCTCGCACCTTCTGATAGGCAGCCTCACAGGCAACTGAAGGAGAACACGTGGGAGGCTGACTGACTACGCTGCTGGTTATCACAAGGCAATGGCTTTGCGTGGTCAGCCTGTGACAGTCATGGCGGCCATGAGATTCGGACAAAATTTCTGTTATTCAGAGATTCAGATGTATCCGAATCACAGCAGTAACAATTTTCAACTAATCCCAAATTGGATTGCCCTCTCTATTGCCCCAGTGATGTCAACCATCCGGACAAAACACCTTGGGTGGAGTTACAGTAGTGACGTCATCATGCCCACCAGGGTGTTGGATCCTACATTCGTGATTTGCCATTATATCATCTTTTATTGTGAGCAGACACCTAGTTTTAAATAAACCTGTTTTTATCCTTCACCATGAGCACTTTCCTTCCTCCTGCATGTGGTACTGTGATGAGTGATCGCTGGCATGTCCCGGGGTGGATCAGTGCGGTTGGCGGTATATGCGCCACGTGATGGCGGAGTTAGTGAAGACTCACTTTCCATTCATCCATCCATATAGAGCAGTGGTTCTCAACCTGTGGGTCGTGACCCCTTTGGGGGTCGAACGACCCTTTCACAGGGGTCCCCTAAGACCATCAGAAAACATATTTCCGATGTGTAAAGAGCAGCTACTGTGTAGAAAGCAGCTGCTGTGTTGAAAGCAGCTACTCTGTTAAAAGCAGCTACTGTGTTGAAAGCAGCAGTATTGGAGGTAAAACGACACTCATGAATTATAATTACTGGGTAAATAATTTTATGGTTGGGGGGTCACCACAACATGAGGAACTGTATTAAAGGGTCACGGCATTAGGAAGGTTGAGAACCACTGATATAGAGGCTTACTTTCCACCCATCCACTCACTGACCTCAGTGCAGGACAGGAGGAGATCATCCATCCATCTCTAAAATGCGGTCAGACCTCCTACACTCTGAGGTCTGGTAAGTGGCCTTAAGATACATAGTGGTGTGCACAGGGGTGACGAATCTGCTAAACACAGAATCACGGGGGCTGATTTGTGGGCCCGTACTTTTCCTTGCATTATTCACTGTGTGGTGACGTTATGGAGCCCGGACTGGTCTATGGTGCCGGGGATAATATTGCCATCTTGTGCCTAAAGAAGCACATTACTGGATGTTCATGGTACCTGGGGGGGTTATACACCTACTGAATGTGACTGCATTTCTTACCGTTTACTGTGCAATAAAAGTTTTTAAAGGATAAAAAGGATTAGTTTGAGGAATACGGTTGAACCTTAGGCGGTGAAGAAATTCAGACCGAAACACACCGGTCAATATAAGCAACTCAAATGGGAGATGAATATACCGTATTTTCCAGCGTATAAGACGACCCCCTACTTTTCCTGTTAAAATATAGGGTTTGAGCTATACTCGCCGTATAAGACCACCCCTCTTCCAACGCACACCAAATAAAAATGAAAAAACATCAGATTTGATTTCAATATGGTATGCTATTTCAGTATGGTATTCCAATGATGGGGTGCAATTCCTCCCACTGACACCAATGATGGGGCACGATTTCATCCATTGACACCAATGATGGGGCACTATTCCTCCCACTGACTAATGATGGGGCACTATTCCTCCCACTGACACCAATGATGGTGCCCCATCATTAGTGTCAGTGAGAGGAATAGTGTCCCATCATTGGTATCAGTGGGAAGAATAGTGCCCCATCATTAGTCAGTGGGAGGAATAGTGTCCCATCATTGGTGTCAGTGGGAGGAATAGTGCCCCATCATTAGTGTCAGTGGGAGGAATAGTGCTCCATCATTGGTGTCAGTGGGAGGAATAGCACCCCATCATTGGTGTCAGTGGGAGGAATAGCGCCCCATCATTGGTATCAGTGGCAGGAATTGCGCCCCATCATTGGTATCAGTGGCAGGAATTGCGCCCCATCATTGGTGTCAGTGGAAGGAATTGCGCCCCAGCATTGGTATCAGTGGAAGGAATAGTGCCCCAGCGTTGGTGTCAGTGGGGAGGAGGAATAGTGCCCCATCGTTGGTGTCAGTGGGGAGGAGGAATAGTGCCCCATTGTTGGTGTCAGTGGGGAGGAGGAATAGTGCCCCATCGTTGGTGTCAGTGGGGAAGGAACAGTGCCTCATCGTTGGTGTCAGTGTGGAGGAGGAATAGTGGCCCATCGTTAATGTCAGTGGGGGAGAGGAGCGGCTGCTCCTTCTTTCAGATTTTCGCGGGGCCGCTCGGCTCCGCCTCCTGGCCGGTGATTGGTCGCCTGTGTGCCTTTCCAGTGCTGGCGCCCAATCACCGGTGAGGAGGCGGAGCCGAGCGGCTGCGCGACCATCGAGCGGCCGAACTGAAAGAAGGAGCAGCCGCACTTCCTGGACCGGATCGTCGTGGGACCGGGACCGGAGCCAGGTAAGGTACAGCAGCCCCTCTGCCCACCCCTGTACTTAGTGTCCGTTGGAGGAGGAGGGGGGGCGGCGCCTCCCCTCAAAAAAGTGCCGCCCTGACACCGGCTCGCCGTATACCGGCATATAAGACGACCCCCGACCTTTCAGAAGTTTTTCTTGGGATGAAAAGTCGTCTTATACGCCGGAAAATAGGTATGTAAATCATTGAACCAGCAATCCTCATCCAGTTAGATATTAATCCTCCTTTCAAAGAACTGGAAATGGTCCTAAAAGAAGACTCCCACCCAATATTTAGATAAGGAATAAAATAAAAAGGCCACTCAGTGTAGTATTTCAGTAATAAAATCACCCTGTTTAATTACAAGTTGCTCGTATATTGTTTTGGATGGTTACCAGTATTTGAATCAAGTTTCCAACCAGGAAAATGGCCGCCATCCCTCCAAAAAAAACGTGATGTCACATGCCGAAGCTCCATCCGACACGTTTCGTCATCCAATTGAGGTCGTCGTCAGGGGCGTGACAAATGTTTTACCTTTCATTTCTATTTTAAACTGAATGGGTTGTTTTACAAGGTGAAGGTTTCACATATACTTTATATATCATTGAACTCGGTGCTGTAACCATGTGTTATGTAGTTTTACGTTTTCCAATGTTCTCCATAGGTGGTAATAATTTACAACACTCCATTTTGAAATGGAAATTATTAAGAACCTGGCAGTATTGGGCATCACTAGATCTTGGCTCCTTCATTCATGTTGTTGGTTGTATTCTCTCCAGAAGCTGTGATATAATTAGGAGGTTTGGGCCCCTACGGTGATGACATTGTTTCCCCTGCCACAGCTTGGGGCCTGACTTTCCGAGGCTGGAGATTGGCAGCCTGACACTGAGGAATACATTGAAACCGGGCATAAATCTATCTGCCGGAGGTGGAGCTTCACTGTCCACCAATCATGAGTGGGGATTCAGGTGACAAATGTTTGTGTATGGCCTTTTAAATTATACAGTTGCAAGAAAAAGTATGTGAACCACAGGATGACCACGCCTAGGGAGAGTAGCAACAGTGCTAAACTTTCTCCATTTGTAGACAGTCTGTCTTACCGTGGACACATGAACATCAAGGCTTTTGGAGATACTTTTGTAACCCTTTCCAGCTTCATGCAAGTCAACAATTCTTGATCGCAGGTCTTCTGAGAGCTCTTTTCTGCGAGGCATGGTTTACATCAGACAGTGCTTCTTGAAACCAGTAAACCCAAAACAGGTGTGTGTTTTTTAAGGGCAGGACAGCTGTCAGCAACACGTCCAATATCATCACACTGATTGGAGTCAAGGTTGGCTCACTCCTGGCTCCAATTAGCTCTGGGAGAAGTCATTAAGCTAGGGCCGCACATACTTTTTCCTCCCTGCACTGTGAATGTTTACATGTTATGTGCAATTAAACCATGGCAACATCTAATGTTTGTGTAGTATTATGTTCAGCAGACTGTGTTATTCTATTGTTGTGACTTAGATGACGTTCAGAGCACATTTTATGCCCAATTCATGCAAAACTCCACGTAATCCCAAGGGGTTCACATACTTTTTCTTGCAACTGTACATTTAAAGTGTTATTAAACCCACAACAGTAAAATCAGTCTGTATATGCAGTAAAGCATGCTTGTTATACTCACTGTGGAACCTAAGGGGTTAATCCTCTGCATTGTGTAAAAAGGCTGTTTGATCCTGTCTTCTCTGATCCTCCCCTTCTTCCAGTGTCCCCCTCTTATCTCCTCATAAGACATATTGTGTGGAGTCACTCTGCACATGCTCAGTTTGGTGTATATTGCTAGAGAGTTTTTTTTTTCTTGGGAGCGTGCATGTGATCATCACAGGGCCAATCAGAACTGTCCAGACAGAGGTCAGGGGTTCTGCATCCTCCTAGAGCAAAATGAAAACTCCTCCTACAAGCTTTAATAAGTGCTCGGCTGGACACTGATAGAAGTCACAAGACTGCTATATACTTTGGATGAGAAAAGGTATTTAGCAGTTTATATCTACTACAAAAATTGCAGTTCCATGTTCTGTGTACTGTGGGAGACCAGATCTAGTGAATGAAGGGTCCTGGGTTTAGCAACACTATAATACATACTGTGTGACCAGGCCTGGGATGGAGGGGCTGTCACAGATGACCTCCTTCTAAAAATGACAGATCACTCTTACTCTGATCCTCTGGTTTACCGTGGTTGTAAACCCTTACATATACCCAGTGAAGTGACTGGCCTCAGGTGATACACACAGATACACACTAATCCTTCTACAAAAGTTGTACCTGTTGATCTGCAGTCTTCTCTGCTCTACATCCATTCAAAGTGCTTAATTTATAAAGCTTGTTTTTGAGTTCATAAAAAAGGGGGCAGAGAGATTAAATTATACACTGCAGATCTCAGTGAGGAGAGCTCTGAGAGCTGATTGTTGGGAAGGGACACCCCCCCCCCCCCTTCAAACAGCTCACAGAAACACAGCTGAGGCTGTCAATCAGGTGGAGCTCCCTTCCCTGTCACCATTTTTCTCTTGGTGTCAGGAAAACTTGTCAGAAGTTATTTATGCTGATAGCAGAGGAATGAGGCAGCAGACAGAAATGACACTTAGTGCTCTGGATTGAGACAAGTACACACTACAGAGGGATATGCTTTGTTCGTATTTCATGTCTGAGGTTTGCAACCACTTTAACCACTTGCCTAAAGGGCACTTTTACCCACTTCCTGCCCAGGCCAATCTTCAGCTTTCAGTGCTGTTGCACTTTGAATGACAATTGCGCGGTCATACAATACTGCACCCATATGAAATAATTTATTTCACACAAAAATAGAGCGTTCTTTTGGTGGTATTTAATTGCCATTGGGGGTTTTATTTTTTGCACCATAAACAAAAAAAGAGCAAAAAATTTGAAAACAAAAAAAAGTTTTTCTTTGTTTCTATTATAAAATTTTGCAAACTTCAAAAAAGATAATATTTCTCCTTCACTGATGTGCGTTGATGAGGCAGCACTGATAGGCGGCACAGATGATGTGGCGCTGATGAGGCGGCACTGGGGGGCATTAATGAGGAGGCACTGGATGTGTAAACAATACATATCTTTCCCCTGTCAGCTCCAGCACACTGCTTTGTATTGCTCTGCATAGCAGAGCAATACAAAGCAATGTGCTTACACAGTACAACACTCACATACACAATAGTAAAACAGCACACAATTAACCCTTTGATCGCCCCAGATATTAACCCCTTCCTGCCCAGTGCCATTAGTACAGGGTCAGTGCTTTTTATTAGCACTGATCACTGTATTGGTGTCAATGGGGGTGACAGTTCACCCCAGTGTCAGAATGCCTGCCGCAGTCCTGCTGTAAGCCGCTGATCGCTGCCATTACTAGTATAAAAAAATAAATTCCAGTATATATACCGCCATTTGTAAATGCTATAACTTTCACGTAAACCAATTAATTTGCACCTATTGGGATTTTTTTTTTTTTAGCAAAGACATGTCGCAGAATACATTCTGGCCTAAATTTATGATGAAATTTGATTTTTTAAAATTTTTTTCTTACTGGACATGTTTTATAGCAAAAAGTCAAAAGTATTGTTTTTTTTCTCAAAATTTTCGGTCTTTTTTTGTTTATAGCGCATACAAATAAAAACGTACAGGCAATCAAATACCACAGAATGAAAGCTCTATTTGCGTGAAAAAAAGGCCATAAATTTCATTTGGGTGCAGCGTTGCATGACCACGCAATTACCAGTTAAAGTAACGCAGCGCCATATTGCAAAAAAATGGCCTGGTCAGGAAGTGGGGTAAATCCTCTGGAGGGCAAGTGGTTAATGGATGTAACCAGATGATCATCCGTTTACATCCGCTAGTCCATAGAAATACATGGGTGTCCGTTATTCATCCGTAAACGGGAAGATGATAAACGGACATACGGAACACCCGTGTGAAAGGGGCCCAAGAAGATGACGTGAATGTGTTCTCATGTATAGTAACCAATTATGAGATATCTGATCTACAGCATCATTTGAAAGAATATAGGAAACAAGTTTGCTAGAAAATGTGAGCTTTTATTTCCTTCAATAAAAGAGAGAAAGTTACCTTTTTGTTTTATAGTTTCTGATGTAAAATTTTTTTGTGCTGAATTTTCTGATGCAGAAGCTCTTGCTGTGGACACCACTGAAATAAAAAAAACAAAAAAAAGCAAATTACATTTTTTCTAACCAAGCAACCAACTGAAATGTAAACTAATAGTACTCTTTTTCTGTTTAAAGTTACCGTATTTTTTGCTCCATAAGACGCACCTGACCATAAGACGCACCTAGGTTTTAGAGGCGAAAAACAAGAAAAAAAATATTCTGAACCAATGGACTGCAGACATAGTACAGGGGATGACCAGAGACTGCGGACACAGTACAGGAGATGACCAGAGACTGCGGACACAGTACAGGGGATGACCAGAGACTGCGGACACAGTACAGGGGATGACCAGAGACTGCGGACACAGTACAGGGGATGACCAGAGACTGCGGACACAGTACAGGGGATGACCAGAGACTGCGGACACAGTACAGGGGATGACCAGAGACTGCGGACACAGTACAGGGGATGACCAGAGACTGCGGACACAGTAC
Organism: Staurois parvus; assembly: GCF_062004578.1. Taxonomy (NCBI): domain Eukaryota; kingdom Metazoa; phylum Chordata; class Amphibia; order Anura; family Ranidae; genus Staurois; species Staurois parvus. The sequence continues at coordinate 139,737 of NW_028319130.1, forward strand.
AGGGGATGACCAGAGACTGCGGACACAGTACAGGGGATGACCAGAGACTGCGGACACAGTACAGGGGATGACCAGAGACTGCGGACACAGTACAGGGGATGACCAGAGACTGCGGACACAGTACAGGGGATGACCAGAGACTGCGGACACAGTACAGGGGATGACCAGAGACTGCGGACGTAGTACAGGGGATGACCAGAGACTGCGGACGTAGTACAGGAGATGACCAGAGACTGGGGACATAGTACAGGAGATGACCAGAGACTGGGGACATAGTACAGGAGATGACCAGAGACTGCGGTCACAGTACAGGAGATGACCAGAGACTGCGGACATAGTACAGGAGATGACCAGAGACTGCGGTCACAGTACAGGAGATGACCAGAGACTGCGGTCATAGTACAGGGAAAATACCAGGGACACAGTACAGATGACCAGAGACTGCAGACAGTGCAGGGGATGATCAGAGACTGCAGACCTTTGGGGAGGGAGGGGGAGCGGGTACCTGAATTTGACAGGTACCCGCTCCCACTTCCGCGGAGTTGTCCTTCCCTCTTCGTCCCGCGCCGGCTTCTGTGACAGCCGGGTGCCCACTGCGCATGCGCGAGAAGCGCTGCGCTTTGTGAATGGCCCGGCGCCTTCTGGGACCTGTCGTGTCCCAGAAGACACCAGACCATTCACAAAGCGCAGCGCATGCGCAGTGGGCGCCCGGCTGTCACAGAAGCCGGCGCGGGAAGACTGTGCAGCACTGGAGCGAGGAACAGGTAAGGCCCTGCAGGAGAGAACAGCTGAGCGGCCGGCCCGGTATTCTGACATGGTGGCGGCAGAAATACCGGACCGGCCGCTTTATATTCGCTCCATAAGACGCACTGACATTTTCCCCCCTTTTTTTGGGGGGAAAAAAGTGCGTCTTATGGAGCGAAAAATACGGTAGGTTTCACACATTACATCTAATTACATTCCCACAACAGAGAAGAAACCAGTTAGAAACAAGTTTTATTTCAGATTTCCTTTACTGCCTAAAAGGCTGAATGCTGGGAAACACCATTTTCCTGACAGACTCCATGGCAGCATAGGTATGGGTTAGCCCCGCCCTCTCCTCTAGGACCCCTCTCCCATAAATCTTATCTCCCCACCAGAGGCCATGTTCCTTTTTTGTCCTCCTCCTATGGACCTAGTGCGTTGTAAGTCTTACCTTGTTCCCATATACAAGATTCATCCCTACCCTGATGAATGCCAGAAGATCGAGTACCAACAGGGTCTATGGAAAAATCTGGTCTAAGTTTGTGGACTAAATCTCGGCCATGGGCGGATCCTATAGTATTCCAAGGGTTCAGGATGTCCTGGAATTCCTGCAGTCAGGCCTGGATCTGTCCACATCGGTCAGCACCCTCAGGGTTCAAGTGTCAGCTATCTGGGCCTTCACTGGATTATCATGGGTCAACCACTCTCTTGTCCGGCAATTCTTCAAGGGGGCGGTAAGGTTGAGGCCCCAGGGAAAACTGAGGTTGCCTAAATGGGACCTCCTGCTTGTCCTTGACTTCTTCTCTGGAATTGTCTGGTTCACCCATTGTTAGGAAGCTCTTCATTAAGGCAGCTTTTCTGGTGGCGGTTACATCTGCAAAAAGAGTCTCTGAAATCAGGAGCCTTGGCTGCAAAAACAGTTTTTGACATTCTTCCCGGATTGAGTGGTCCTCATTCCTATGCTAGGTTCGAATCCTAAAGTGACCAGGACGTAGACACACTTCTGGTTGAGTGTGCGGTCACTGCCTCTGGAGGCAACAAGCCCTTAGCTCTGTAGGCCATGTGGATGGCCTGGACAATCCAGCCTGCGATTGACCTGGTCTTCCATGAAAACCAGGAGATTGTCCTGCCATTGTTTAGAGCCTCTGGAGGCAATGGCGTTCACCCCTTGGACGTAGGTGAGACCTTAAAGCTGTACTTGCAGGTCACAGCACCCTTCCGTAGGTTGGACTGTCTATTCATCCTTTTCCATTGGAAGAGTAAAGGAGACGGGGCTTCTTCCGGGTCAATCGCAGCCTGGATTGTCCAGGCCATCCAAATGGCCTACAGAGCTGATGGCTTGGCACCTCCGGAGGCAGTGACTGCACACTCAACCAGAAGTGTGTCTACGTCCTGGGCGGCTTCCTGGCATGTATCCCCTGAGATGGCCTCATGGTCCTCAATCAACAGTTTTATGGCTCATTTCTGTGTAGAGCCTACTTCCTTATATTCTGTTAATTTTGGTTTGAAAGTCCTGTCGGTTGGTGGGGCAAATAAAGTCTTTGAGTAACTGCTCGCTCCTGTGTGTATGGCTCGTTATTTCCCATATGTATGTTGCCACAGAGTCTGTCAGGAAAACTGAAAATTTCCTATCAAATACTTACGTAATTTTCCTTTCCTGATGGACTCCATAGCAGCAGGCGTACCCTCCCAATGCCATAAATAGGCTAGTTATGGAACACGTTATGGTGGGGAGCAAAGATTTACGGGAGTGGGGTCCTATAGGAGAGGGGAGGGCGGGGCTAACCCATATGTATGCTGCCATGGAATCCATCAGGAAAGGAAAATTAAGGTAAGTATTTGATAGGAAATTTTCTGTTATGGTGTGTTTGTGTAGCGCTACCCCCTTGAGAACCGTTGGTTTTGGGTCCCCTTATTTCCTGCACAGCTGGGCAGCATTTTCCAACTGGTGACCAGACACAAAAAAACAGTATAAAAATCCCCAGTGACAGCAATAGACACGTGACAGGCAGGGGCGGACTGACTAAGGGGCCCCCGGGCAATAAGAGATAATGGGGCCCCCTGTGTCTCCGCCCACACTCAAGCCACACCCACACAACACCCCACCTACATATTGCAGCTCAGCTGCATAGAAAGGGCATTAAAAATAATAAAACAACTTTGTGGGGTCCCCCCCTCCATTCACACTAAGCCCTTGGGGTCTGGTATAGGTTTTGAGGGGAACCCCTACACCAACATTTAAAAAAAAAATGGCGTGGGCCCCCCCAAGATCCATACCAGACCCTAATCTTAGCATGCAGCCTGGCAGTTCAAGTAAGGGGGGGGACAAGCGAGGGCCCCCCCTTCTGAACTATACCAGGACACATACCCTCAACATGGGGGGGAGCATTGGGGGGTTCCCCACCAAAGCACCTTGTCCCCATGTTGATGGGGACAAGGGCCTCTTCCCCACAACCCTGACCTGTGGTTGTGGAGGTCTGTGGGCGGGGGGCTTATTGGAGTCTGTTGCCATTTTAACCCGTGTGTGTCACCTTGTGTGTCTGTACCAAGGCCAAACATTCCAGGGGAGGGGAACTTCTGATCCGGACCATTTGGGTGATTTCTGTTATCATTACGATTTAAAAAGGAGCCAAACAACCATGTGATAATAACTGGCTTCATATGATCACTACTGACAAATAAAAGACGGGTTTGTTTGGAATGATCGGTCAAATTTTCAATATAAATGGCAAAATTTTACAGTTTCTGCCAGAGCTGCAAACTTCTGAGCACAATAGTAAGAACCTGTAATAATAATAATAATAATAATAATAATTACATACATTTGCATTACATCTGACTTTTGTACTGACTTGTAATTCTGACTTCTACATCACACAAGGTATAAAGTAACAACATCGGGGGTCATGTCACTCACTACTAGAATCTAGTTTTGGACAGTCTCCACAGTGCAGCCCCATGCTTGTCTTTATCTGGTCCTTGAGGTACTGTCCCTCCCACTAATATGGGGCACTATTCCTCCCACTGACACCAATGATAAGGCACCATTCCTCCCATTGACACCAACAAAGGGGCATTATTCCTATAACTGACACCAATGATGGGGCATTGTTCCTTCCACTGACACCAATGATGGGGCACCATTCCTCCCACTGACACCAATGGTGAGGCAATATTCCTCCCTCTGACACCAACAATGGAGCATTATTTCTTCAACTGACACCAATGATGAGGCACCATTCCTGCCACTGACACCAACAATGGGGCATTATTCCTACAATTGACATCAATGATGGGGTATTATTCCTCCCACTGAGACCAATGATGGGGCACCATTCCTCCCACTGACACCAACATTGGAGCATTATTGCTCCCACCAACACCAACGAATGACACCAACAACGGGGCACCATTCCTCCCACTGACACCAAGGATGAGGCACATTTTTCCCACTGACACAAACAGTCGGGCATTATTCCTATAACTGACACCAATGAGGGGGGCAACCTTCCTCCCACTGACAACAATGATTAGGCACTATTGCTCCCAATGACAGCAATGATGGGGCACTGTTCCTCCCACTGACACCAAAGATGAGGCACTATTCCTCCTAATGACACCAACGATGGGGCACAATTCCTTCAACTGACACCAATGACGGGCTCCATTCCTCTTACTGACACCAATGATGAGGCAATATTCCTACCACTGACACCAATGACGGGCCCCATTCTTCTCACTGACACCAATGATGAGGCAATATTCCTACCACTGACACCAACAATGGAGCATTATTCCTACAACTGACACCAATGATGGGGCATTATTCCTCCCACCAAAACCAATGATGGGGCACCATTCCTCCCACGAACACCAATGATGAGGCGATATTCCTACCACTGACACCAACAATGGAGCATTATTCCTACAACTGACACCAATGATGAGGCACTACTCCTCCCAATGAAATCAACAATGGGGCATTGTTCATTTAACTGAAACCACTGATAGGATATTATTCCTCCCGCTGACACCAACGATGGGGCACCATTCCTCCCACTGACATCAATTATGAGCAATATGCTGTGCTATGGCTGTAGTTCGATGACTTCGGACTTCAAGTAAGAAAGAAGCCAGCAGCACAAGGGATAGTATTTACATACAGTGTGGAAAGTCCCTTGTGCTGCTGGCTGCATTCTTATTTGAAATCTGAAGTCCTCGGACTACAGCCGTAGCACAGCGTATTGCTGCGTCCATAGACAGCATTTAGCTCTATGCACCCATAGTCATCTGGATGAATGTAGCCAGTCTAGGAGCTATAACAATTGATAAGCTAACAACATCAATGCCTGAATCTCTACCAGGTCAGGCTTTATTCAGAGTATTTTCTTCGACTGACATCTTTCCTTTTGATTGCTACCAGGCATGAGATGCAGCATGAAGATGTATTAGACTGGAGAACTCTACACTGTGGATTCATATGGTCCAGCCGGTTCTGTGTACCACCTCTAGTAAGGCCCCACCACTTAGTTAAAGGATAAGTTCACCTTTGGAACATGTTACATCCGTTTTTAGGGTGGAACATGTAACATGCAGGGTCTACCTGACGATGCTACCTTCGACCCCCTGGCCCCACCCTTGACCACACCCCTTGTCCCTCCCCTGTCTCAAAACAAAATGCAGCTTTGTTTTCAAGTGCATCCAATAGAATGGGGAGCAGTTAGAAATACAAGTGTAAATGAGGCTACAGGGCTTTCTTCTCAGAAAATAGGTGCAGAAACTATCACTCCCCCATTGCACCAATCGCCATCAACATCATAAACAACACCCCCCATTGTGGTACATACAGAATGTTCATGCGTAACTTACAGAGTGCAGGATTCAGAAGTGTATTACCCATAAAAAGTGCAGAATTCAGAGGTTCCCTTTGTACAGAGAGCAGGGTTGAGAAGTGTGTTACAGTTGGAGTGCAAGGTTTTAGCAGTGCGCTGAAAACAGAGTGAAGAATTGAGATGTGGATATGTACAAAGCACAGAATTCAGCGGTGTTCTAAAGATTGCAGGACTGAGGAGTGCGAAGTGTACAGTATGCAGGGTTCAGGAGAGCGCTGTGTTCAGAGAGCAGGGTCCAGGAGTGTGCTACAATAAGAGTTCAGGGATCAGTAATACGCTACGTAAAGCGTTCAGGAGTGCACTGTCTACAGAGTGCAGAGTTCAATAGTGCGGTACATACAGAGTGCAGCGTTCAGAAGTGAGCTACGTACAAATTACAGCGTTAAGGAGTGCGCTGTGTACAGTGTGCAGCGCTAAGGAGTGCGCTACATACAGAGTGCAGCGTTCAGGACTGTACAGAGCGCAGCGTTCAGGAGAGCGCCGCGTACAGAGCGCAGCATTCAGGAGAGGGCCGCGTACAGGAGTGCAGCGTTCAGGAGAACACCGTGTAAAGAGCGCAGCGCTCAGGAGAACACCGTGTTCAGAGTGGAGCATTCAATAGTGCAGCGTTCACGAGTGCGCCGCCTACACAGTGCAGCGCTCACGAGTGCGCCGCCTACACAGTGCAGCGCTCACGAGTGCGCCGCCTACACAGTGCAGCGTTTAGGAGTGCGCAGTGTTCAGGAGTGCGCCGCGTACAGAGTGCAGCGTACAGGAGTGCGCCGCGTACAGAGTGCAGCCTTCCGGAGTGCGCCGCGTACAGAGTGCAGCCTTCCGGAGTGCGCCGCGTACAGAGTGCAGCATTCCGGAGTGCGCCGCGTACAGAGCGCAGCGTTCAGGAGAGCGTCGCGTACAGAGCGCAGCGTTAAGGAGAGCGCCGCGTACAGAGCGCAGCGTTCAGGAGACCGCCATGTACAGGAGTGCAGCGTTCAGGAGAACACCATGTAAAGAGCGCAGCGCTCAGGAGAACACTGTGTACAGAGTGGAGCATTCAATTGTGCGGTATGTACAGAGGGCAGCGTTCAGGAGTATCTTGTAGTCATCACAAACTGCATAATAAAACAAAAATTATAATGTGAGCGTCACAGTATGAAATAGACACATCATTGGACAGCGTCACAGCATAGAATTAATACATTACTAAAGCAATGTTAGAAGTTGTGAGGATCAGTCACCTCTCCGCTGTAGCATTCAGGAGTGCGCCGCCTACAGAGTGCAACGTTCAGGAGTGCGCCGCCTACAGACTGCAGCGTTCAGGATTGCGCCGCCTACAGACTGCAGCGTTCAGGAGTGCGCCGCCTACAGACTGCAGCGTTCAGGAGTGCGCCGCCTACAGACTGCAGCGTTCAGGAGTGCGCCGCCTACAGACAGCAGCGTTCAGGAGTGCACCGCCTACAGACAGCAGCGTTCAGGAGTGCGCCGCCTACAGACTGCAGCGTTCAGGAGTGCGCCGCCTACAGACTGCAGCGTTCAGGAGTGCGCCGCCTACAGACTGCAGCCTTCCGGAGTGCGCCGCGCACACAGTGCAGCGTTCAGGAGTGCGCCGCGCACACAGTGCAGCGTTCAGGAGTGCGCCGCGCACACAGTGCAGCGTTCAGGAGTGCGCCGCGCACACAGTGCAGCGTTCAGGAGTGCGCCGCGCACACAGTGCAGCGTTCAGGAGTGCGCCGCGCACACAGTGCAGCGTTCAGGAGTGCGCCGCGTTCAGGAGTGCGCCGCGTACAGACTGCAGCATTCAGGAGTGCGCTGTCTACAGTGTGCAGCGTTCAGGAGTGCGCTGTCTACAGAGTGCAGCGTTCTGGAGTGCGCTGTCTACAGAGTGCAGCGTTCTGGAGTGCGCTGTCTGCAGATTGCAGCGTTCTGGAGTGCGCTGTCTGCAGAGTACAGCGTTCTGGAGTGCGCTGTCTGCAGAGTGCAGCGTTCTGGAGTGCGCTGTCTGCAGAGTGCAGCGTTCTGGAGTGCGCTGTCTGCAGAGTGCAGCGTTCTGGAGTGCGCTGTCTGCAGAGTGCAGCGTTCTGGAGTGCGCTGTCTGCAGAGTGCAGCGTTCTGGAGTGCGCTGTCTACAGAGTGCAGCGTTCTGGAGTGCGCTGTCTACAGAGTGCAGCGTTCTGGAGCGCGCTGTCTACAGAGTGCAGCGTTCTGGAGCGCGCTGTCTACAGAGTGCAGCGTTCTGGAGCGCGCTGTCTACAGAGTGCAGCGTTCTGGAGTGCGCTATCTACAGAGTGCAGCGTTCTGGAGTGCCCTGTCTACAGAGTGCAGCGTTCTGGAGTGCGCTGTCTACAGAGTGCAGCGTTCTGGAGTGCGCTGTCTACAGAGTACAGAGTTCTGCGCTACGTACAGTGGGCAGCGTTCAGGAGACCGCTACGTACAGTTTGCAGCGTTCTGGAGTGCGCTACGTACAGAGTGCAGCGTTCTGGAGTGCGCTACGTACAGAGTGCAGCGTTCTGGAGTGCGCTACGTACAGAGTGCAGCGTTCTGGAGTGCGCTACGTACAGAGTGCAGCGTTCTGGAGTGCGCTACGTACAGAGTGCAGCGTTCTGGAGTGCGCTGTCTACAGGGTGCAACGTTCAAGAGTGCGTTGCGTACAGGGTGCAGCGCTCAGGAGTGTGCTGCCTACAGGGTGCAGCGCTCAGGAGTGCGCTGCCTACAGGGTGCAGCGTTCTGGAGTGCGCTGTCTACAGAGTGCAGCGTTCTGGAGTGCGCTGTCTACAGAGTGCAGCGTTCCGGAGTGCGCCGCGTACAGAGTGCAGCCTTCCGGAGTGCGCTGCGTACAGAGTGCAGCGTACAGGAGTGCGCCGCGTACAGAGTGCAGCCTTCAGGAGTGCGCCGCGTACAGAGTGCAGCCTTCCGGAGTGCGCCGCGTACAGAGTGCAGCCTTCCGGAGTGCGCCGCGTACAGGGTGCAGCCTTCCGGAGTGCGCCGCATACAGAGTGCAGCCTTCCGGAGTGCGCTGTCTACAGCGGTCTGGAGCGCGCTGCCTACAGAGTGCAGCGTTCTGGAGCACGCTGCCTACAGAGTGCAGCGTTCTGGAGCGCGCTGCCTACAGAGTGCAGCGTTCTGGAGCGCGCTGCCTACAGAGTGCAGCGTTCTGGAGCGCGCTGCCTACAGAGTGCAGCGTTCTGGAGCGCGCTGCCTACAGAGTGCAGCGTTCTGGAGCGCGCTGCCTACAGAGTGCCCTACGTACAGAGTGCAGCGTTCTGGAGTGCGCTACGTACAGAGTGCAGCGTTCTGGAGTGCGCTACGTACAGAGTGCAGCGTTCTGGAGTGCGCTACGTACAGAGTGCAGCGTTCTGGAGTGCGCTACGTACAGAGTGCAGCGTTCTGGAGTGCGCTACGTACAGAGTGCAGCGTTCTGGAGTGCGCTACGTACAGAGTGCAGCGTTCTGGAGTGCGCTGTCTACAGGGTGCAACGTTCAAGAGTGCGTTGCGTACAGGGTGCAGCGCTCAGGAGTGTGCTGCCTACAGGGTGCAGCGCTCAGGAGTGCGCTGCCTACAGGGTGCAGCGTTCTGGAGTGCGCTGTCTACAGAGTGCAGCGTTCTGGAGTGCGCTGTCTACAGAGTGCGCTGTCTACAGAGTGCAGCGTTCTGGAGTGCGCTGTCTACAGAGTGCAGCGTTCTGGAGTGCGCTGTCTACAGAGTGCAGCGTTCTGGAGTGCCCTGTCTACAGAGTGCAGCGTTCTGGAGTGCGCTGTCTACAGAGTGCAGCGTTCTGGAGTGCGCTGTCTACAGAGTGCAGCGTTCTGCGCTACGTACAGTGGGCAGCGTTCAGGAGTGCGCTACGTACAGTGGGCAGCGTTCAGGAGACCGCTACGTACAGTGTGCAGCGTTCAGGAGAGCGCTACGTACAGTTTGCAGCGTTCTGGAGTGCGCTACGTTCAGAGTGCAGCGTTCTGGAGTGCGCTACGTACAAAGTGCAGCGTTCTGGAGTGCGCTACGTACAGAGTGCAGCGTTCTGGAGTGCGCTACGTACAGAGTGCAGCGTTCTGGAGTGCGCTACGTACAGAGTGCAGCGTTCTGGAGTGCGCTACGTACAGAGTGCAGCGTTCTGGAGTGCGCTGTCTACAGGGTGCAACGTTCAAGAGTGCGTTGCGTACAGGGTGCAGCGTTCAGGAGAGCGCTACGTACAGTTTGCAGCGTTCTGGAGTGCACTACGTTCAGAGTGCAGCGTTCTGGAGTGCGCTACGTACAGAGTGCAGCGTTCTGGAGTGCGCTACGTACAGAGTGCAGCGTTCTGGAGTGCGCTACGTACAGAGTGCAGCGTTCTGGAGTGCGCTACGTACAGAGTGCAGCGTTCTGGAGTGCGCTGTCTACAGGGTGCAACGTTCAAGAGTGTGTTGCGTACAGTGTGCAGCGTTCAGGAGAGCGCTACGTACAGTTTGCAGCGTTCTGGAGTGCGCTACGTTCAGAGTGCAGCGTTCTGGAGTGCGCTACGTACAGAGTGCAGCGTTCTGGAGTGCGCTACGTACAGAGTGCAGCGTTCTGGAGTGCGCTACGTACAGAGTGCAGCGTTCTGGAGTGCGCTACGTACAGAGTGCAGCGTTCTGGAGTGCGCTGTCTACAGGGTGCAACGTTCAAGAGTGCGTTGCGTACAGGGTGCAGCGTTCAGGAGAGCGCTACGTACAGTTTGCAGCGTTCTGGAGTGCACTACGTTCAGAGTGCAGCGTTCTGGAGTGCGCTACGTACAGAGTGCAGCGTTCTGGAGTGCGCTACGTACAGAGTGCAGCGTTCTGGAGTGCGCTACGTACAGAGTGCAGCGTTCTGGAGTGCGCTACGTACAGAGTGCAGCGTTCTGGAGTGCGCTGTCTACAGGGTGCAACGTTCAAGAGTGTGTTGCGTACAGTGTGCAGCGTTCAGGAGAGCGCTACGTACAGTTTGCAGCGTTCTGGAGTGCGCTACGTTCAGAGTGCAGCGTTCTGGAGTGCGCTACGTACAGAGTGCAGCGTTCTGGAGTGCGCTACGTACAGAGTGCAGCGTTCTGGAGTGCGCTACGTACAGAGTGCAGCGTTCTGGAGTGCGCTACGTACAGAGTGCAGCGTTCTGGAGTGCGCTGTCTACAGGGTGCAACGTTCAAGAGTGCGTTGCGTACAGGGTGCAGCGCTCAGGAGTGTGCTGCCTACAGGGTGCAGCGCTCAGGAGTGCGCTGCCTACAGGGTGCAGCGTTCTGGAGTGCGCTGTCTACAGAGTGCAGCGTTCTGGAGTGCGCTGTCTACAGAGTGCGCTGTCTACAGAGTGCAGCGTTCTGGAGTGCGCTGTCTACAGAGTGCAGCGTTCTGGAGTGCGCTGTCTACAGAGTGCAGCGTTCTGGAGTGCCCTGTCTACAGAGTGCAGCGTTCTGGAGTGCGCTGTCTACAGAGTGCAGCGTTCTGCGCTACGTACAGTGGGCAGCGTTCAGGAGTGCGCTACGTACAGTGGGCAGCGTTCAGGAGACCGCTACGTACAGTGTGCAGCGTTCAGGAGAGCGCTACGTACAGTTTGCAGCGTTCTGGAGTGCGCTACGTTCAGAGTGCAGCGTTCTGGAGTGCGCTACGTACAAAGTGCAGCGTTCTGGAGTGCGCTACGTACAGAGTGCAGCGTTCTGGAGTGCGCTACGTACAGAGTGCAGCGTTCTGGAGTGCGCTACGTACAGAGTGCAGCGTTCTGGAGTGCGCTACGTACAGAGTGCAGCGTTCTGGAGTGCGCTGTCTACAGGGTGCAACGTTCAAGAGTGCGTTGCGTACAGGGTGCAGCGTTCAGGAGAGCGCTACGTACAGTTTGCAGCGTTCTGGAGTGCACTACGTTCAGAGTGCAGCGTTCTGGAGTGCGCTACGTACAGAGTGCAGCGTTCTGGAGTGCGCTACGTACAGAGTGCAGCGTTCTGGAGTGCGCTACGTACAGAGTGCAGCGTTCTGGAGTGCGCTACGTACAGAGTGCAGCGTTCTGGAGTGCGCTGTCTACAGGGTGCAACGTTCAAGAGTGTGTTGCGTACAGTGTGCAGCGTTCAGGAGAGCGCTACGTACAGTTTGCAGCGTTCTGGAGTGCGCTACGTTCAGAGTGCAGCGTTCTGGAGTGCGCTACGTACAGAGTGCAGCGTTCTGGAGTGCGCTACGTACAGAGTGCAGCGTTCTGGAGTGCGCTACGTACAGAGTGCAGCGTTCTGGAGTGCGCTACGTACAGAGTGCAGCGTTCTGGAGTGCGCTGTCTACAGGGTGCAACGTTCAAGAGTGCGTTGCGTACAGGGTGCAGCGTTCAGGAGAGCGCTACGTACAGTTTGCAGCGTTCTGGAGTGCACTACGTTCAGAGTGCAGCGTTCTGGAGTGCGCTACGTACAGAGTGCAGCGTTCTGGAGTGCGCTACGTACAGAGTGCAGCGTTCTGGAGTGCGCTACGTACAGAGTGCAGCGTTCTGGAGTGCGCTACGTACAGAGTGCAGCGTTCTGGAGTGCGCTGTCTACAGGGTGCAACGTTCAAGAGTGTGTTGCGTACAGTGTGCAGCGTTCAGGAGAGCGCTACGTACAGTTTGCAGCGTTCTGGAGTGCGCTACGTTCAGAGTGCAGCGTTCTGGAGTGCGCTACGTACAGAGTGCAGCGTTCTGGAGTGCGCTACGTACAGAGTGCAGCGTTCTGGAGTGCGCTACGTACAGAGTGCAGCGTTCTGGAGTGCGCTACGTACAGAGTGCAGCGTTCTGGAGTGCGCTGTCTACAGGGTGCAACGTTCAAGAGTGCGTTGCGTACAGGGTGCAGCGCTCAGGAGTGTGCTGCCTACAGGGTGCAGCGCTCAGGAGTGCTCTGTCTTACAGAGTGCAGCGTTTTGCAGTGCGCTGTCTACAGAGTGCAGCGTTCTGCAGTGCGCTGTCTACAGAGTGCAGCGTTCTGCAGTGCGCTGTCTACAGAGTGCAGCGTTCTGCGCTACGTACAGTGGGCAGCGTTCAGGAGTGCGCTACGTACAGTGGGCAGCGTTCAGGAGTGCGCTACGTACAGTGGGCAGCGTTCAGGAGTGCGCTACGTACAGTGGGCAGCGTTCAGGAGTGCGCTACGTACAGTGGGCAGCGTTCAGGAGAGCGCTACGTACAGAGTGCAGCGTTCTGGAGTGCGCTGCCTACAGGGTGCAGCGTTAAGGACTGCGCTGTCTACAGAGTGCAGCGTTCAGGACTGCGCTTTGTACAGTGTGCTGTGTTCAAGAGTGCACTACGTGCAGTGTTCAGGAGTGCGGTATGTACAGACTTGCCAAATTCCGGAGTGCGCTACATACAGAGTGCAGCGTTCAATAGTGCGGTACATACAGAGTGCAGCGTTCAAGTGTGCTCTGTGTACAGAGCGCAGCGTTCAGGAGTGCTCTGTGTACAGAGTGCAGCGTTCAGGAGTGCTCTGTGTACAGAGTGCAGCGTTCAGGAGTGCTCTGTGTACAGAGCGCAGCGTTCAGGAGTGCTCTGTGTACAGAGTGCAGCGTTCAGGAGTGCTCTGTGTACAGAGCGCAGCGTTCAGGAGTGCTCTGTGTACAGAGTGCAGCGTTCAGGAGTGCTCTGTGTACAGAGTGCAGCGTTCAGCAGTGCTCTGTGTACAGAGTGCAGCGTTCAGGAGTGCTCTGTGTACAGAGCGCAGCGTTCAGGAGTGCTCTGTGTACAGAGTGCAGCGTTCAGGAGTGCCCTGTGTACAGAGTGCAGCGTTCAGGAGTGCTCTGTGTACAGAGCGCAGCGTTCAGGAGTGCTCTGTGTACAGAGCGCAGCGTTCAGGAGTGCTCTGTGTACAGAGTGCAGCGTTCAGGAGTGCTCTGTGTACAGAGTGCAGCGTTCAGGAGTGCTCTGTGTACAGAGTGCAGCGTTCAGGAGTGCACTACTGTAAAAGAGATGCTGGGTGCAATAACTACAAGCAAGTCATATACACGCAATCAACATGTCGTTGGACAGCGTCACAGCACAGGATTCATACATTACCAAAGCAATGTTAGAAGCCGGGAGGAACAAATCCCATCAGAACCAAACAGCCCCGGGGGGGGGGGGGGTCACGGGGAAGCTGTAGGCGTGACCAGTCGATGAGCCCATACAGCCTTGGTAAAAATCCCAGCATCAGAGCGTCCTCTGCACACTAAAGGGGGCTTCTACTGCTCTCGCCTGGACCTCCGCCTTATAAACCAATTTTCTGGAAGCTGTCCAATAGTGAGCGGCGCCACACCCACCATGGGAGGAGCTAGCAGAAGGGTTCCGCGAGGATAAGAGTCACGTTCAACCGCCATATTCGTGATCTGAAAAGTCACAGTTTTGCTTCCCGAAAACATCTTCACATCTCCCCCAGACTAAGGAATCCTAACTGAGACGCCATTAAACAGGTTATCTCCTAATGTGAGGTCACTAGAGGTCAGCAACGCGTTTCATTCCATATACAAGGCGTTATCTCGCTGTCAGCAGAATATCCTGGAATTCTGTTCCTTTGATCTAGAGAAAGTGACACCTCAGTCACCTGTCATCCCCCGGCATCTGGGCAACAACGCTTTCTGTAAAAATTACCCAAAAACAAAAAGGTCCAAGGCCAACACATTTCATAGGCATTACAGGTACGTACAGAGTGCAGCATTCAGGAGTGTGCAACATAGAGAATGCAGCGTTCAATAGCGTGGTACGTACAGAGTGCAGTGTTCAGCATTCAGGAGTGCGCGGCGAACAGAGTGCAGCGTTCAGGAGTGCGCGGCGTACAGAGTGCAGCGTTCAGGAGTGCGCGGCGTACAGAGTGCAGCGTTCAATAGTGTGGTACATACAGAGTGCAGCATTCAGGAGTGTACTGTCTACATTGTGCAGTGTTCAGGAGTGCGCGGCGTACAGAGTGCAGTGTTCAGGAGTGCGCGGCGTACAGAGTGCAGCGTTCAGGAGTGCGCGGCGTACAGAGTGCAGCGTTCTGGAGTGCGCTGTCTACAGAGTGCGCTGTCTACAGAGTGCAGTGTGGTACATACAGAGTGCAGCATTCAGGAGTGTACTGTCTACATTGTGCAGTGTTCAGGAGTGCGCGGCGTACAGAGTGCAGCGTTCAGGAGTGCGCGGCGTACAGAGTGCAGCATTCAGGAGTGTACTGTCTACATTGTGCAGTGTTCAGGAGTGCGCGGCGTACAGAGTGCGGCGTTCAGGAGTGTGGTACATACAGAGAGCACACCTGGACTTGGCAATCGACAGGCCGTGAATGGTGGCACGCTCTCTACCCGGAACTTCATAATCATATATATATAACACCCATGTGCACAGACCACATATGTGTGTATCCATGGCAACAGCTGTCATCGGTGAGCGCGCTCCCAGCACAGTGACTGAGCCATCACATTAATGATTGGGGACCAGCTGCTGATCATGTGACCACAGTGACAGACAATCACGGGGGGCTGGAAAAAATAGGAGGCTTAGCTACAATTTTTGTGCCCACCTAAATGTCCAAATATCTCACTCCTGATTTCCCCGCCCGTTACTGCGCATGCGTGACCCCGTGAACCCGCGCATACGCAGTTCGATCGGGATTTTCCCGGCCGCTACTGCGCATGTGTGACCCTATAAACCCGCGCATGCGCACTTCGATCGGGATTTTTTTTTTTTTTTTTTTTTTACCCTCTCTCGCTACTACTATTGGCGGTGTAGCATGAAAATCTGTCTCCTATGAAGATCTGGCCCCCTCGACGTATCTGCGCATGTGCCAGTTTCAGGCATTAGCAGCCGATCGGCGATTTCCTCCTCTCACACTGTTAACCCGTTTTATGCCGGATGCAAGGTATATGAACCGCTGAATCCCATCCCTCGGATCACTGGGGCTGACGATCCTCCCACAAGATGTATTCTCGCTGTCACACTGGTAACCCCTTGTATGCTGGATTCAACCCACATGAACTGCAAGATGTCTACAAGCTGCAGAGGGTTGGGACATGGCGAGTACAGTCACATGTGGGGGGATCAGTGACATCAGTAACGTGTTGGTGGTGCAGTTACATTTGGGGGGCCAGTCACATGGGGGGGGGATTTCCATCAAGGGTGGCAGATTATCACTGGGGACTGAGCTTGCTGCTACGGGTGGGGGGTTGCTTGCGTCAATGGGGGGCACATTTTCACGGGGGACTGAGCTTTCTGCTATGGGGGTGGGAGGGGGTTGCGTCAAGGGGGGGCAGATCTGCATGGGGACTGAGCTTGCTGCTATGGGGGTGGGAGGGGGTTGCGTCAAGGGGGGGCAGATCTGCACGGGGACTGAGCTTGCTGGTACGGGTGGGGGGTTGCTTGCGTCAATGGGGGGCACATTTTCACAGGGGACTGAGCTTTCTGCTATGGGGGTGGGAGGGGGTTGCGTCAAGGGGGGGCAGATCTGTACGGGGACTGAGCTTGCTGCTATGGGGGGGGGGGGGTTGCTTGCGTCAAGGGGGGCAGATCTTCACGGGCCACTTAAGCTTGCTGCTACGGGGGGTGGGGTTGCGTCAAGGGGGGGCAGATATTCACGGTGGACTGAGCTTGCTGCTATGGGGGGGGGGGGGGTGTGTCCAGGGGGGGCAGATCTGCACGGGGGACTGATCTTGCTGGGGTGTATGGACAAGGGGGGCAGATCTTCACAGGGGACCGATCTTGCTGGGGTGTATGGACAAGGGGGCCAGATTTTCATGGGGGACTGATCTTGCTGGTGGGTAATGACAAGGGGGGCAGATCTTCACGGATGACTGATCTTGCTGGTGGGTAATGACAAGGGGAGCAGATCTTCACGGCGCACTGATTTTGCTGGGGGGTAATGACAAGGGGGGGCAGATCTTCACGGGGGACTGATCTTGCTGGGTTGTAATAACAAGGGGGGCAGATCTTCACGGTGCACTGATCTTGCTGGGCGGTATGTACAAAGGGGGCAGATCTTCACGGGGGACTGTTCTTGCTGGTGTGCAATGAAAAGGGGGGCCGATCTTCACGGGGGACTGATCTTGCTGGGGGGTAATGACAAGGGGGGCAGATCTTCATGGGGGACTGATCTTGCTGGTGGGTAATGACAAGGGGGGCAGATCTTCACGGCGCACTGATCTTGCTGGGCGGTATGTACAAAGGGGGCAGATCTTCACGGAAGGGGACTGATCTTGCTGGGGAGTAATGACAAGGGTGGCAGATCTTCATGGGGGACAGATCTTGCTAGGTTGTAATGACAAGGGGGGCAGATCTTCACGAGGGACTGATCTTGCTGGTGGGTAATGACAAGGGGGGCAGATCTTCATGGGGGACGGATCTTGCTGGGTTGTAAAGACAAGGGGGGCAGATCTTCACGGAAGGGGACTGATCTTGCTGGGGGGTAATGACAAGGGTCAGATCTACACGGGGGACTGATCTTGCTGGTGGGTAATGACAAGGGGGGCAGATCTTCACGGAAGGGGACTGATCTTGCAGGGGGGGGGGGGGGTAATGACAAGGGTGGCAGATCTTCATGGGGGACTGATCTTGCTGGGTTGTAATGACAAGGGGGGCAGATCTTCACGGGGGACTGATCTTGCTGGGGTGTATGGACAAGGGGGGCAGATTTTCACGGGGGACTGATCTTGCTGGTGGGTAATGACAAGGGGTGCAGATCTTCACGGGGGGACTGATTTTGCTGGGAGGTAATGACAAGGGGGGCAGATCTTCATGGGGGACTGATCTTGCTGGGTTGTAAAGACAAGGTGGCCAGATCTTCACAGAAGGGGACTGATCTTGCTGGGGGGTAATGACAAGGGTCAGATCTACACGGGGGACTGATCTTGCTGGTGGGTAATGACAAGGGTGGCAGATCTTCATGGGGGACTGATCTTGCTGGTTTGTAATGGCAAGGGGGGCAGATCTTCATGGGGGACTGATCTTGCTGGGTTGTAATGGCAAGGGGGGCAGATCTTCACGGGGGACTGATCTTGCTGGTGGGTAATGACAAGGGGGGCAGATCATGGGGGACAGATCTTGCTGGGTTGTAATGACAAGGGGGGCAGATCTTCACGGGGTACTGATCTTGCTGGGTTGTAATGACAAGGAGGTAGATCTTCACGGGGGACTGATTTTGCTGGGGGGTAATGACAAGGGGGGCAGATCTTCATGGGGGACTGATCTTGCTGGGTTGTAAAGACAAGGGGGGCAGATCTTCACGGAAGGGGACTGATCTTGCTGGGGGGTAATGACAAGGGTCAGATCTACACGGGGGACTGATCTTGCTGGTGGGTAATGACAAGGGGGGCAGATCTTCACGGAAGGGGACTGATCTTGCTGGGATGGGGGGGGGGGGGTAATGACAAGGGTGGCAGATCTTCATGGGGGACTGATCTTGCTGGGTTGTAATGACAAGGGGGGCAGATCTTCACGGGGGACTGATCTTGCTGGGGTGTATGGACAAGGGGGGCAGATTTTCACGGGGGACTGAGCTTTCTGCTATGGGGGTGGGAGGGGGTTGCGTCAAGGGGGGGCAGATCTGCACGGGGACTGAGCTTGCTGCTATGGGGGGGGTTGCTTGCGTCAAGGGGGGCAGATCTTCACGGGCCACTTAAGCTTGCTGCTACGGGGGGGGGGGGGGGTTGCTTGCATCCAGTGGGGCAGATCTTCACGGGGCACTTAAGCTTGCTGCTACGGGGGGTGGGGTTGCGTCAAGGGGGGGCAGATCTTCACGGTGGACTGAGCTTGCTGCTATGGGGGGGGGGGTTGTGTCCAGGGGGGGCAGATCTGCACGGGGGACTGATCTTGCTGGGGTGTATGGACAAGGGGGCAGATCTTCACAGGGGACTGATCTTGCTGGGGTGTATGGACAAGGGGGCCAGATTTTCATGGGGGACTGATCTTGCTGGTGGGTAATGACAAGGGGGGCAGATCTTCACGGATGACTGATCTTGCTGGTGGGTAATGACAAGGGGAGCAGATCTTCACGGCGCACTGATTTTGCTGGGGGGTAATGACAAGGGGGGGCAGATCTTCACGGGGGACTGATCTTGCTGGGTTGTAATAACAAGGGGGGCAGATCTTCACGGTGCACTGATCTTGCTGGGCGGTATGTAGAAAGGGGGCAGATCTTCACGGGGGACTGTTCTTGCTGGTGTGTAATGAAAAGGGGGGCCGATCTTCACGGGGGACTGATCTTGCTGGGGGGTAATGACAAGGGGGGCAGATCTTCATGGGGGACTGATCTTGCAGGTGGGTAATGACAAGGGGGGCAGATCTTCACGGCGCACTGATCTTGCTGGGCGGTATGTACAAAGGGGGCAGATCTTCACGGAAGGGGACTGATCTTGCTGGGGAGTAATGACAAGGGTGGCAGATCTTCATGAGGGACTGATCTTGCTGGGTTGTAATGACAAGGGGGGCAGATCTTCACGGGGGACTGATCTTGCTGGTGGGTAATGACAAGGGGGGCAGATCTTCATGGGGGACTGATCTTGCTGGGTTGTAAAGACAAGGGGGGCAGATCTTCACGGAAGGGGACTGATCTTGCTGGGGGGTAATGACAAGGGTCAGATCTACACGGGGGACTGATCTTGCTGGTGGGTAATGACAAGGGGGGCAGATCTTCACGGAAGGGGACTGATCTTGCTGGGGGGGGGGGGGGGGGGTAATGACAAGGGTGGCAGATCTTCATGGGGGACTGATCTTGCTGGGTTGTAATGACAAGGGGGGCCGATCTTCACGGGGGACTGAACTTGCTGGGGTGTATGGACAAGGGGGGCAGATTTTCACGGGGGACTGATCTTGCTGCTGGGTAATGACAAGGGGTGCAGATCTTCACGGGGGACTGATATTGCTGCGGGGTAATGACAAGGGGGGCAGATCTTCATGGGGGACTGATCTTGCTGGGTTGTAAAGACAAGGGGGGCAGATCTTCACAGAAGGGGACTGATCTTGCTGGGGCGTAATGACAAGCGTCAGATCTACACGGGGGACTGATCTTGCTGGTGGGTAATGACAAGGGGGGCAGATCTGCACGGGGGACTGATCTTGCTGGGGTGTATGGACAAGGGGGGCAGATCTTCACAGGGGACCGATCTTGCTGGGGTGTATGGACAAGGGGGCCAGATTTTCATGGGGGACTGATCTTGCTGGTGGGTAATGACAAAGGGGGCAGATCTTCACGGATGACTGATCTTGCTGGTGGGTAATGACAAGGGGAGCAGATCTTCACGGCGCACTGATTTTGCTGGGGGGTAATGACAAGGGGGGGCAGATCTTCACGGGGGACTGATCTTGCTGGGTTGTAAAAACAAAGGGGGCAGATCTTCACGGTGCACTGATCTTGCTGGGCGGTATGTAGAAAGGGGGCAGATCTTCACGGGGGACTGTTCTTGCTGGTGTGTAATGAAAAGGGGGGCCGATCTTCACGGGGGACTGATCTTGCTGGGGGGTAATGACAAGGGGGGCAGATCTTCATGGGGGACTGATCTTGCTGGTGGGTAATGACAAGGGGGGCAGATCTTCACGGCGCACTGATCTTGCTGGGCGGTATGTACAAAGGGGGCAGATCTTCACGGAAGGGGACTGATCTTGCTGGGGAGTAATGACAAGGGTGGCAGATCTTCATGGGGGACTGATCTTGCTGGGTTGTAATGACAAGGGGGGCAGATCTTCACGGGGGACTGATCTTGCTGGTGGGTAATGACAAGGGGGGCAGATCTTCATGGGGGACTGATCTTGCTGGGTTGTAAAGACAAGGGGGGCAGATCTTCACAGAAGGGGACTGATCTTGCTGGGGGGTAATGACAAGGGTCAGATCTACACGGGGGACTGATCTTGCTGGTGGGTAATGACAAGGGGGGCAGATCTTCACGGAAGGGGACTGATCTTGCTGGGGGGGGGGGTAATGACAAGGGTGGCAGATCTTCATGGGGGACTGATCTTGCTGGGTTGTAATGACAAGGGGGGCAGATCTTCACGGGGGACTGATCTTGCTGGGGTGTATGGACAAGGGGGGCAGATTTTCACGGGGGACTGAGCTTTCTGCTATGGGGGTGGGAGGGGGTTGCGTCAAGGGGGGGCAGATCTGCACGGGGACTGAGCTTGCTGCTATCGGGGGGGGGGGGTTGCTTGGGTCAAGGGGGGCAGATCTTCACGGGCCACTTAAGCTTGCTGCTACGGGGGGGGGGGGTTGCTTGCATCCAGTGGGGCAGATCTTCACGGGGCAATTAAGCTTGCTGCTACGGGGGGTGGGGTTGCGTCAAGGGGGGGCAGATCTTCACGGTGGACTGAGCTTGCTGCTATGGGGGGGGTTGCTTGCGTCAAGGGGGGCAGATCTTCACGGGCCACTTAAGCTTGCTGCTACGGGGGGGGGGGGGGGGTTGC
Source organism: Staurois parvus (assembly GCF_062004578.1). Lineage (NCBI taxonomy): Eukaryota > Metazoa > Chordata > Amphibia > Anura > Ranidae > Staurois > Staurois parvus. The sequence continues at coordinate 160,655 of NW_028319130.1, forward strand.
TTGCATCCAGTGGGGCAGATCTTCACGGGGCACTTAAGCTTGCTGCTACGGGGGGTGGGGTTGCGTCAAGGGGGGGCAGATCTTCACGGTGGACTGAGCTTGCTGCTATGGGGGGGGGGGGGGTTGTGTCCAGGGGGGGCAGATCTGCACGGGGGACTGATCTTGCTGGGGTGTATGGACAAGGGGGCAGATCTTCACAGGGGACTGATCTTGCTGGGGTGTATGGACAAGGGGGCCAGATTTTCATGGGGGACTGATCTTGCTGGTGGGTAATGACAAGGGGGGCAGATCTTCACGGATGACTGATCTTGCTGGTGGGTAATGACAAGGGGAGCAGATCTTCACGGCGCACTGATTTTGCTGGGGGGTAATGACAAGGGGGGGCAGATCTTCACGGGGGACTGATCTTGCTGGGTTGTAATAACAAGGGGGGCAGATCTTCACGGTGCACTGATCTTGCTGGGCGGTATGTAGAAAGGGGGCAGATCTTCACGGGGGACTGTTCTTGCTGGTGTGTAATGAAAAGGGGGGCCGATCTTCACGGGGGACTGATCTTGCTGGGGGGTAATGACAAGGGGGGCAGATCTTCATGGGGGACTGATCTTGCAGGTGGGTAATGACAAGGGGGGCAGATCTTCACGGCGCACTGATCTTGCTGGGCGGTATGTACAAAGGGGGCAGATCTTCACGGAAGGGGACTGATCTTGCTGGGGAGTAATGACAAGGGTGGCAGATCTTCATGAGGGACTGATCTTGCTGGGTTGTAATGACAAGGGGGGCAGATCTTCACGGGGGACTGATCTTGCTGGTGGGTAATGACAAGGGGGGCAGATCTTCATGGGGGACTGATCTTGCTGGGTTGTAAAGACAAGGGGGGCAGATCTTCACGGAAGGGGACTGATCTTGCTGGGGGGTAATGACAAGGGTCAGATCTACACGGGGGACTGATCTTGCTGGTGGGTAATGACAAGGGGGGCAGATCTTCACGGAAGGGGACTGATCTTGCTGGGGGGGGGGGGGTAATGACAAGGGTGGCAGATCTTCATGGGGGACTGATCTTGCTGGGTTGTAATGACAAGGGGGGCCGATCTTCACGGGGGACTGAACTTGCTGGGGTGTATGGACAAGGGGGGCAGATTTTCACGGGGGACTGATCTTGCTGCTGGGTAATGACAAGGGGTGCAGATCTTCACGGGGGACTGATTTTGCTGCGGGGTAATGACAAGGGGGGCAGATCTTCATGGGGGACTGATCTTGCTGGGTTGTAAAGACAAGGGGGGCAGATCTTCACAGAAGGGGACTGATCTTGCTGGGGCGTAATGACAAGCGTCAGATCTACACGGGGGACTGATCTTGCTGGTGGGTAATGACAAGGGGGGCAGATCTGCACGGGGGACTGATCTTGCTGGGGTGTATGGACAAGGGGGGCAGATCTTCACAGGGGACCGATCTTGCTGGGGTGTATGGACAAGGGGGCCAGATTTTCATGGGGGACTGATCTTGCTGGTGGGTAATGACAAGGGGGGCAGATCTTCACGGATGACTGATCTTGCTGGTGGGTAATGACAAGGGGAGCAGATCTTCACGGCGCACTGATTTTGCTGGGGGGTAATGACAAGGGGGGGCAGATCTTCACGGGGGACTGATCTTGCTGGGTTGTAAAAACAAAGGGGGCAGATCTTCACGGTGCACTGATCTTGCTGGGCGGTATGTAGAAAGGGGGCAGATCTTCACGGGGGACTGTTCTTGCTGGTGTGTAATGAAAAGGGGGGCCGATCTTCACGGGGGACTGATCTTGCTGGGGGGTAATGACAAGGGGGGCAGATCTTCATGGGGGACTGATCTTGCTGGTGGGTAATGACAAGGGGGGCAGATCTTCACGGCGCACTGATCTTGCTGGGCGGTATGTACAAAGGGGGCAGATCTTCACGGAAGGGGACTGATCTTGCTGGGGAGTAATGACAAGGGTGGCAGATCTTCATGGGGGACTGATCTTGCTGGGTTGTAATGACAAGGGGGGCAGATCTTCACGGGGGACTGATCTTGCTGGTGGGTAATGACAAGGGGGGCAGATCTTCATGGGGGACTGATCTTGCTGGGTTGTAAAGACAAGGGGGGCAGATCTTCACGGAAGGGGACTGATCTTGCTGGGGGGTAATGACAAGGGTCAGATCTACACGGGGGACTGATCTTGCTGGTGGGTAATGACAAGGGGGGCAGATCTTCACGGAAGGGGACTGATCTTGCTGGGGGGGGGGGGTAATGACAAGGGTGGCAGATCTTCATGGGGGACTGATCTTGCTGGGTTGTAATGACAAGGGGGGCAGATCTTCACGGGGGACTGATCTTGCTGGGGTGTATGGACAAGGGGGGCAGATTTTCACGGGGGACTGATCTTGCTGGTGGGTAATGACAAGGGGTGCAGATCTTCACGGGGGGACTGATTTTGCTGGGGGGTAATGACAAGGGGGGCAGATCTTCATGGGGGACTGATCTTGCTGGGTTGTAAAGACAAGGGGGGCAGATCTTCACAGAAGGGGACTGATCTTGCAGGGGGGTAATGACAAGGGTCAGATCTACACGGGGGACTGATCTTGCTGGTGGGTAATGACAAGGGGGGCAGATCTTCATGGGGGACTGATCTTGCTGGTTTGTAATGGCAAGGGGGGCAGATCTTCATGGGGGACTGATCTTGCTGGGTTGTATTGGCAAGGGGGGCAGATCTTCACGGGGGACTGATCTTGCTGGTGGGTAATGACAAGGGGGGCAGATCATGGGGGACAGATCTTGCTGGGTTGTAATGACAAGGGGGGCAGATCTTCATGGGGGACTGATCTTGCTGGGTTGTAAAGACAAGGGGGCAGAGCTTCACGGAAGGGGACTGATCTTGCTGGGGGGTAATGACAAGGGTCAGATCTACACGGGGGACTGATCTTGCTGGTGGGTAATGACAAGGGGGGCAGATCTTCACGGAAGGGGACTGATCTTGCTGGGGGGGGGTAATGACAAGGGTGGCAGATCTTCATGGGGTACTAATCTTGCTGGGTTGTAATGACAAGGGGGGCAGATCTTCACGGGGGACTGATCTTGCTGGGGTGTATGGACAAGGGGGGCAGATTTTCACGGGGGACTGAGCTTTCTGCTATGGGGGTGGGAGGGGGTTGCGTCAAGGGGGGGCAGATCTGCACGGGGACTGAGCTTGCTGCTATCGGGGGGGGGGGGTTGCTTGGGTCAAGGGGGGCAGATCTTCACGGGCCACTTAAGCTTGCTGCTACGGGGGGGGGGGGGTTGCTTGCATCCAGTGGGGCAGATCTTCACGGGGCAATTAAGCTTGCTGCTACGGGGGGTGGGGTTGCGTCAAGGGGGGGCAGATCTTCACGGTGGACTGAGCTTGCTGCTATGGGGGGGGGGGGGTTGTGTCCAGGGGGGGCAGATCTGCACGGGGGACTGATCTTGCTGGGGTGTATGGACAAGGGGGGCAGATCTTCACAGGGGACTGATCTTGCTGGGGTGTATGGACAAGGGGGCCAGATTTTCATGGGGGACTGATCTTGCTGGTGGGTAATGACAAGGGGGGCAGATCTTCACGGATGACTGATCTTGCTGGTGGGTAATGACAAGGGGAGCAGATCTTCACGGCGCACTGATTTTGCTGGGGGGTAATGACAAGGGGGGGCAGATCTTCACGGGGGACTGATCTTGCTGGGTTGTAATAACAAGGGGGGCAGATATTCACGGTGCACTGATCTTGCTGGGCGGTATGTACAAAGGGGGCAGATCTTCACGGGGGACTGTTCTTGCTGGTGTGTAATGAAAAGGGGGGGCCGATCTTCACCGGGGACTGATCTTGCTGGGGGGTAATAACAAGGGGGGCAGATCTTCATGGGGGACTGATCTTGCTGGTGGGTAATGACAAGGGGGGCAGATCTTCACGGCGCACTGATCTTGCTGGGCGGTATGTACAAAGGGGGCAGATCTTCACGGAAGGGGACTGATCTTGCTGGGGAGTAATGACAAGGGTGGCAGATCTTCATGAGGGACTGATCTTGCTGGGTTGTAATGACAAGGGGGGCAGATCTTCACGGGGGACTGATCTTGCTGGTGGGTAATGACAAGGGGGGCAGATCTTCATGGGGTACTGATCATGCTGGGTTGTAAAGACAAGGGGGGCAGATCTTCACGGAAGGGGACTGATCTTGCTGGGGGGGTAATGACAAGGGTCAGATCTACACGGGGGACTGATCTTGCTGGTGGGTAATGACAAGGGGGGCAGATCTTCACGGAAGGGGACTGATCTTGCTGGGGGGGGGGGGGGGGGTAATGACAAGGGTGGCAGATCTTCATGGGGGACTGACCTTGCTGGGTTGTAATGACAAGTGGGGGGGCAATCTTCACGGGGGACTGATCTTGCTGGGGTGTATGGACAAGGGGGGCAGATTTTCACGAGGGGACTGATCTTGCTGCTGGGTAATGACAAGGGGTGCAGATCTTCACGGGGGACTGATTTTGCTGCAGGGTAATGACAAGGGGGGCAGATCTTCATGGGGGACTGATCTTGCTGGTGGGTAATGACAAGGGGGGCAGATCTTCATGGGGGACTGATCTTGCTGGTGGGTAATGACAAGGGGGGCAGATCTTCATGGGGGACTGATCTTGCTGGGTTGTAAAGACAAGGGGGGCAGATCTTCACGGGGGACTGATCTTGCTGGTGGGTAATGACAAGGGGGGCAGATCTTCATGGGGGACTGATTTTGCTGGGTTGTAATGACAAGGGGGGCCGATCTTCATGGGGGACTGATCTTGCTGGGCGGTATGTACAAAGGGGGCAGATCTTCACGGAAGGGGACTGATCTTGCTGGGGGGTAATGACAAGGGGGGCAGATCTTCATGGGGGACTGATCTTGCTGGGTTGTAATGACAAGGGGGGCCGATCTTCACGGTGCACTGATCTTGCTGGGCGGTATGTACAAAGGGGGCAGATCTTCACGGGGGACTGTTCTTGCTGGTGTGTAATGAAAGGGGGGCCGATCTTCACGGGGGACTGATCTTGCTGGGGTGTATGGACAAGGGGGGCAGATTTTCACGGGGGACTGATCTTGCTGCTGGGTAATGACAAGGGGTGCAGATCTTCACGGGGGACTGATCTTGCTGTTGGGTAATGACAAGGGGGGCAGATCTTCACGGATGACTGATCTTGCTGGTGGGTAATGACAAGGGGAGCAGATCTTCACGGCGCACTGATTTTGCTGGGGGGTAATGACAAGGGGGGGCAGATCTTCACGGGGGACTGATCTTGCTGGGTTGTAATAACAAGGGGGGCAGATCTTCACGGTGCACTGATCTTGCTGGGCGGTATGTACAAAGGGGGCAGATCTTCACGGGGGACTGTTCTTGCTGGTGTGTAATGAAAGGGGGGCCGATCTTCACGGGGGACTGATCTTGCTGGGGTGTATGGACAAGGGGGGCAGATTATCACGGAGGACTGATCTTGCTGCTGGGTAATGACAAGGGGTTCAGATCTTCACGGGGGACTGATTTTGCTGCGGGGTAATGACAAGGGGGGCAGATCTTCATGGGGGACTGATCTTGCTGGGTTGTAAAGACAAGGGGGGCAGATCTTCACAGAAGGGGACTGATCTTGCTGGGGGGTAATGACAAGGGTCAGATCTACACGGGGGACTGATCTTGCTGGTGGGTAATGACAAGGGGGGCAGATCTTTATGGGGGACTGATCTTGCTGGGTTGTAATGGCAAGGGGGGGCAGATCTTCATGGGGGACTGATCTTGCTGGGTTGTAATGGCAAGGGGGGCAGATCTTCACGGGGGACTGATCTTGCTGGTGAGTAATGACAAGGGGGGCAGATCATGGGGGACAGATCTTGCTGGGTTGTAATGACAAGGGGGGCAGATCTTCACGGGGTACTGATCTTGCAGGGTTGTAATGACAAGGAGGTAGATCTTCACGGGGGACTGATTTTGCTGGGGGGTAATGACAAGGGGGGCAGATCTTCATGGGGGACTGATCTTGCTGGGTTGTAAAGACAAGGGGGGCAGATCTTCACATAAGGCGACTGATCTTGCTGGGGGGTAATGACAAGGGTCAGATCTACACGGGGGACTAATCTTGCTGGTGGGTAATGACAAGGGGGGATGATCTTCACGGAAGGGGACTGATCTTGCTGGGGGGGGGGGGTAATGACAAGGGTGGCAGATCTTCATGGGGGACTGATCTTGCTGGGTTGTAATGACAAGGGGGGCAGATCTTCACGGGGGACTGATCTTGCTGGGGTGTATGGACAAGGGGGGCAGATTTTCACGGGGGACTGAGCTTTCTGCTATGGGGGTGGGAGGGGGTTGCGTCAAGGGGGGGCAGATCTGCACGGGGACTGAGCTTGCTGTTATGGGGGGGGTTGCTTGCGTCAAGGGGGGCAGATCTTCACAGGGGACTGATCTTGCTGGGGTGTATGGACAAGGGGGCCAGATTTTCATGGGGGACTGATCTTGCTTGTGGGTAATGACAAGAGGGGCAGATCTTCACGGATGACTGATCTTGCTGGTGGGTAATGACAAGGGGAGCAGATCTTCACGGCGCACTGATTTTGCTGGGGGGTAATGACAAGGGGGGGCAGATCTTCACGGGGGACTGATCTTGCTGGGTTGTAATAACAAGGGGGGCAGATCTTCACGGTGCACTGATCTTGCTGGGCGGTATGTACAAAGGGGGCAGATCTTCACGGGGGACTGTTCTTGCTGGTGTGTAATGAAAGGGGGGCCGATCTTCACGGGGGACTGATCTTGCTGGGGTGTATGGACAAGGGGGGCAGATTTTCACGGGGGACTGATCTTGCTGCTGGGTAATGACAAGGGGTGCAGATCTTCACGGGGGACTGATTTTGCTGCGGGGTAATGACAAGGGGGGCAGATCTTCATGGGGGACTGATCTTGCTGGGTTGTAAAGACAAGGGGGGCAGATCTTCACAGAAGGGGACTGATCTTGCTGGGGGGTAATGACAAGGGTCAGATCTACACGGGGGACTGATCTTGCTGGTGGGTAATGACAAGGGGGGCAGATCTTCATGGGGGACTGATCTTGCTGGGTTGTAATGGCAAGGGGGGGCAGATCTTCATGGGGGACTGATCTTGCTGGGTTGTAATGGCAAGGGGGGCAGATCTTCACGGGGGACTGATCTTGCTGGTGGGTAATGACAAGGGGGGCAGATCATGGGGGACAGATCTTGCTGGGTTGTAATGACAAGGGGGGCAGATCTTCACGGGGTACTGATCTTGCTGGGTTGTAATGACAAGGAGGTAGATCTTCACGGGGGACTGATTTTGCTGGGGGGTAATGACAAGGGGGGCAGATCTTCATGGGGGACTGATCTTGCTGGGTTGTAAAGACAAGGGGGGCAGATCTTCACATAAGGCGACTGATCTTGCAGGGGGGTAATGACAAGGGTCAGATCTACACGGGGGACTGATCTTGCTGGTGGGTAATGACAAGGGGGGCAGATCTTTACGGAAGGGGACTGATCTTGCTGGGGGGGGGGGGTAATGACAAGGGTGGCAGATCTTCATGGGGGACTGATCTTGCTGGGTTGTAATGACAAGGGGGGCAGATCTTCACGGGGGACTGATCTTGCTGGGGTGTATGGACAAGGGGGGCAGATTTTCACGGGGGACTGAGCTTTCTGCTATGGGGGTGGGAGGGGGTTGCGTGAAGGGGGGGCAGATCTGCACGGGGACTGAGCTTGCTGTTATGGGGGGGGTTGCTTGCGTCAAGGGGGGCAGATCTTCACGGGCCACATAAGCTTGCTGCTACGGGGGGGGGGGGGGTTGCTTGCATCCAGTGGGGCAGATCTTCACGGGGCACTTAAGCTTGCTGCTACGGGGGGTGGGGTTGCGTCAAGGGGGGGCAGATCTTCACGGTGGACTGAGCTTGCTGCTATGGGGGGGGGGTTGTGTCCAGGGGGGGCAGATCTGCACGGGGGACTGATCTTGCAGGGGTGTATGGACAAGGGGGGCAGATCTTCACAGGGGACTGATCTTGCTGGGGTGTATGGACATGGGGGCCAGATTTTCATGGGGGACTGATCTTGCTGGTGGGTAATGACAAGGGGGGCAGATCTTCACGGATGACTGATCTTGCTGGTGGGTAATGACAAGGGGAGCAGATCTTCACGGCGCACTGATTTTGCTGGGGGGTAATGACAAGGGTGGGCAGATCTTCACGGGGGACTGATCTTGCTGGGTTGTAATAACAAGGGGGGCAGATCTTCACGGTGCACTGATCTTGCTGGGCGGTATGTACAAAGGGGGCAGATCTTCACGGGGGACTGTTCTTGCTGGTGTGTAATGAAAGGGGGGCCGATCTTCACGGGGGACTGATCTTGCTGGGGGGTAATGACAAGGGGGCAGATCTTCATGGGGGACTGATCTTGCTGGTGGGTAATGACAAGGGGGGCAGATCTTCACGGCGCACTGATCTTGCTGGGCGGTATGTACAAAGGGGGCAGATCTTCACGGAAGGGGACTGATCTTGCTGGGGAGTAATGACAAGGGTGGCAGATCTTCATGGGGGACAGATCTTGCTAGGTTGTAATGACAAGGGGGGCAGATCTTCACGGGGGACTGATCTTGCTGGTGGGTAATGACAAGGGGGGCAGATCTTCATGGGGGACTGATCTTGCTGGGTTGTAAAGACAAGGGGGGCAGATCTTCACGGAAGGGGACTGATCTTGCTGGGGGGTAATGACAAGGGTCAGATCTACACGGGGGACTGATCTTGCTGGTGGGTAATGACAAGGGGGGCAGATCTTCACGGAAGGGGACTGATCTTGCAGGGGGGGGGGGGGGTAATGACAAGGGTGGCAGATCTTCATGGGGGACTGATCTTGCTGGGTTGTAATGACAAGGGGGGCAGATCTTCACGGGGGACTGATCTTGCTGGGGTGTATGGACAAGGGGGGCAGATTTTCACGGGGGACTGATCTTGCTGGTGGGTAATGACAAGGGGTGCAGATCTTCACGGGGGGACTGATTTTGCTGGGAGGTAATGACAAGGGGGGCAGATCTTCATGGGGGACTGATCTTGCTGGGTTGTAAAGACAAGGTGGCCAGATCTTCACAGAAGGGGACTGATCTTGCTGGGGGGTAATGACAAGGGTCAGATCTACACGGGGGACTGATCTTGCTGGTGGGTAATGACAAGGGTGGCAGATCTTCATGGGGGACTGATCTTGCTGGTTTGTAATGGCAAGGGGGGCAGATCTTCATGGGGGACTGATCTTGCTGGGTTGTAATGGCAAGGGGGGCAGATCTTCACGGGGGACTGATCTTGCTGGTGGGTAATGACAAGGGGGGCAGATCATGGGGGACAGATCTTGCTGGGTTGTAATGACAAGGGGGGCAGATCTTCACGGGGTACTGATCTTGCTGGGTTGTAATGACAAGGAGGTAGATCTTCACGGGGGACTGATTTTGCTGGGGGGTAATGACAAGGGGGGCAGATCTTCATGGGGGACTGATCTTGCTGGGTTGTAAAGACAAGGGGGGCAGATCTTCACGGAAGGGGACTGATCTTGCTGGGGGGTAATGACAAGGGTCAGATCTACACGGGGGACTGATCTTGCTGGTGGGTAATGACAAGGGGGGCAGATCTTCACGGAAGGGGACTGATCTTGCTGGGATGGGGGGGGGGGGTAATGACAAGGGTGGCAGATCTTCATGGGGGACTGATCTTGCTGGGTTGTAATGACAAGGGGGGCAGATCTTCACGGGGGACTGATCTTGCTGGGGTGTATGGACAAGGGGGGCAGATTTTCACGGGGGACTGAGCTTTCTGCTATGGGGGTGGGAGGGGGTTGCGTCAAGGGGGGGCAGATCTGCACGGGGACTGAGCTTGCTGCTAAGGGGGGGGTTGCTTGCGTCAAGGGGGGCAGATCTTCACGGGCCACTTAAGCTTGCTGCTACGGGGGGGGGGGGGGGGTTGCTTGCATCCAGTGGGGCAGATCTTCACGGGGCACTTAAGCTTGCTGCTACGGGGGGTGGGGTTGCGTCAAGGGGGGGCAGATCTTCACGGTGGACTGAGCTTGCTGCTATGGGGGGGGGGGGGTTGTGTCCAGGGGGGGCAGATCTGCACGGGGGACTGATCTTGCTGGGGTGTATGGACAAGGGGGCAGATCTTCACAGGGGACTGATCTTGCTGGGGTGTATGGACAAGGGGGCCAGATTTTCATGGGGGACTGATCTTGCTGGTGGGTAATGACAAGGGGGGCAGATCTTCACGGATGACTGATCTTGCTGGTGGGTAATGACAAGGGGAGCAGATCTTCACGGCGCACTGATTTTGCTGGGGGGTAATGACAAGGGGGGGCAGATCTTCACGGGGGACTGATCTTGCTGGGTTGTAATAACAAGGGGGGCAGATCTTCACGGTGCACTGATCTTGCTGGGCGGTATGTAGAAAGGGGGCAGATCTTCACGGGGGACTGTTCTTGCTGGTGTGTAATGAAAAGGGGGGCCGATCTTCACGGGGGACTGATCTTGCTGGGGGGTAATGACAAGGGGGGCAGATCTTCATGGGGGACTGATCTTGCAGGTGGGTAATGACAAGGGGGGCAGATCTTCACGGCGCACTGATCTTGCTGGGCGGTATGTACAAAGGGGGCAGATCTTCACGGAAGGGGACTGATCTTGCTGGGGAGTAATGACAAGGGTGGCAGATCTTCATGAGGGACTGATCTTGCTGGGTTGTAATGACAAGGGGGGCAGATCTTCACGGGGGACTGATCTTGCTGGTGGGTAATGACAAGGGGGGCAGATCTTCATGGGGGACTGATCTTGCTGGGTTGTAAAGACAAGGGGGGCAGATCTTCACGGAAGGGGACTGATCTTGCTGGGGGGTAATGACAAGGGTCAGATCTACACGGGGGACTGATCTTGCTGGTGGGTAATGACAAGGGGGGCAGATCTTCACGGAAGGGGACTGATCTTGCTGGGGGGGGGGGGGTAATGACAAGGGTGGCAGATCTTCATGGGGGACTGATCTTGCTGGGTTGTAATGACAAGGGGGGCCGATCTTCACGGGGGACTGAACTTGCTGGGGTGTATGGACAAGGGGGGCAGATTTTCACGGGGGACTGATCTTGCTGCTGGGTAATGACAAGGGGTGCAGATCTTCACGGGGGACTGATTTTGCTGCGGGGTAATGACAAGGGGGGCAGATCTTCATGGGGGACTGATCTTGCTGGGTTGTAAAGACAAGGGGGGCAGATCTTCACAGAAGGGGACTGATCTTGCAGGGGGGGGGGGGTAATGACAAGGGTGGCAGATCTTCATGGGGGACTGATCTTGCTGGGTTGTAATGACAAGGGGGGCAGATCTTCACGGGGGACTGATCTTGCTGGGGTGTATGGACAAGGGGGGCAGATTTTCACGGGGGACTGATCTTGCTGGTGGGTAATGACAAGGGGTGCAGATCTTCACGGGGGGACTGATTTTGCTGGGAGGTAATGACAAGGGGGGCAGATCTTCATGGGGGACTGATCTTGCTGGGTTGTAAAGACAAGGTGGCCAGATCTTCACAGAAGGGGACTGATCTTGCTGGGGGGTAATGACAAGGGTCAGATCTACACGGGGGACTGATCTTGCTGGTGGGTAATGACAAGGGTGGCAGATCTTCATGGGGGACTGATCTTGCTGGTTTGTAATGGCAAGGGGGGCAGATCTTCATGGGGGACTGATCTTGCTGGGTTGTAATGGCAAGGGGGGCAGATCTTCACGGGGGACTGATCTTGCTGGTGGGTAATGACAAGGGGGGCAGATCATGGGGGACAGATCTTGCTGGGTTGTAATGACAAGGGGGGCAGATCTTCACGGGGTACTGATCTTGCTGGGTTGTAATGACAAGGAGGTAGATCTTCACGGGGGACTGATTTTGCTGGGAGGTAATGACAAGGGGGGCAGATCTTCATGGGGGACTGATCTTGCTGGGTTGTAAAGACAAGGGGGGCAGATCTTCACGGAAGGGGACTGATCTTGCTGGGGGGTAATGACAAGGGTCAGATCTACACGGGGGACTGATCTTGCTGGTGGGTAATGACAAGGGGGGCAGATCTTCACGGAAGGGGACTGATCTTGCTGGGATGGGGGGGGGGGGGGTAATGACAAGGGTGGCAGATCTTCATGGGGGACTGATCTTGCTGGGTTGTAATGACAAGGGGGGCAGATCTTCACGGGGGACTGATCTTGCTGGGGTGTATGGACAAGGGGGGCAGATTTTCACGGGGGACTGAGCTTTCTGCTATGGGGGTGGGAGGGGGTTGCGTCAAGGGGGGGCAGATCTGCACGGGGACTGAGCTTGCTGCTATGGGGGGGGTTGCTTGCGTCAAGGGGGGCAGATCTTCACGGGCCACTTAAGCTTGCTGCTACGGGGGGGGGGGGGGGTTGCTTGCATCCAGTGGGGCAGATCTTCACGGGGCACTTAAGCTTGCTGCTACGGGGGGTGGGGTTGCGTCAAGGGGGGGCAGATCTTCACGGTGGACTGAGCTTGCTGCTATGGGGGGGGGGGGTTGTGTCCAGGGGGGGCAGATCTGCACGGGGGACTGATCTTGCTGGGGTGTATGGACAAGGGGGCAGATCTTCACAGGGGACTGATCTTGCTGGGGTGTATGGACAAGGGGGCCAGATTTTCATGGGGGACTGATCTTGCTGGTGGGTAATGACAAGGGGGGCAGATCTTCACGGATGACTGATCTTGCTGGTGGGTAATGACAAGGGGAGCAGATCTTCACGGCGCACTGATTTTGCTGGGGGGTAATGACAAGGGGGGGCAGATCTTCACGGGGGACTGATCTTGCTGGGTTGTAATAACAAGGGGGGCAGATCTTCACGGTGCACTGATCTTGCTGGGCGGTATGTAGAAAGGGGGCAGATCTTCACGGGGGACTGTTCTTGCTGGTGTGTAATGAAAAGGGGGGCCGATCTTCACGGGGGACTGATCTTGCTGGGGGGTAATGACAAGGGGGGCAGATCTTCATGGGGGACTGATCTTGCAGGTGGGTAATGACAAGGGGGGCAGATCTTCACGGCGCACTGATCTTGCTGGGCGGTATGTACAAAGGGGGCAGATCTTCACGGAAGGGGACTGATCTTGCTGGGGAGTAATGACAAGGGTGGCAGATCTTCATGAGGGACTGATCTTGCTGGGTTGTAATGACAAGGGGGGCAGATCTTCACGGGGGACTGATCTTGCTGGTGGGTAATGACAAGGGGGGCAGATCTTCATGGGGGACTGACCTTGCTGGGTTGTAAAGACAAGGGGGGCAGATCTTCACGGAAGGGGACTGATCTTGCTGGGGGGTAATGACAAGGGTCAGATCTACACGGGGGACTGATCTTGCTGGTGGGTAATGACAAGGGGGGCAGATCTTCACGGAAGGGGACTGATCTTGCTGGGGGGGGGGGGGGTAATGACAAGGGTGGCAGATCTTCATGGGGGACTGATCTTGCTGGGTTGTAATGACAAGGGGGGCCGATCTTCACGGGGGACTGAACTTGCTGGGGTGTATGGACAAGGGGGGCAGATTTTCACGGGGGACTGATCTTGCTGCTGGGTAATGACAAGGGGTGCAGATCTTCACGGGGGACTGATTTTGCTGCGGGGTAATGACAAGGGGGGCAGATCTTCATGGGGGACTGATCTTGCTGGGTTGTAAAGACAAGGGGGGCAGATCTTCACAGAAGGGGACTGATCTTGCTGGGGCGTAATGACAAGCGTCAGATCTACACGGGGGACTGATCTTGCTGGTGGGTAATGACAAGGGGGGCAGATCTGCACGGGGGACTGATCTTGCTGGGGTGTATGGACAAGGGGGGCAGATCTTCACAGGGGACCGATCTTGCTGGGGTGTATGGACAAGGGGGCCAGATTTTCATGGGGGACTGATCTTGCTGGTGGGTAATGACAAGGGGGGCAGATCTTCACGGATGACTGATCTTGCTGGTGGGTAATGACAAGGGGAGCAGATCTTCACGGCGCACTGATTTTGCTGGGGGGTAATGACAAGGGGGGGCAGATCTTCACGGGGGACTGATCTTGCTGGGTTGTAAAAACAAAGGGGGCAGATCTTCACGGTGCACTGATCTTGCTGGGCGGTATGTAGAAAGGGGGCAGATCTTCACGGGGGACTGTTCTTGCTGGTGTGTAATGAAAAGGGGGGCCGATCTTCACGGGGGACTGATCTTGCTGGGGGGTAATGACAAGGGGGGCAGATCTTCATGGGGGACTGATCTTGCTGGTGGGTAATGACAAGGGGGGCAGATCTTCACGGCGCACTGATCTTGCTGGGCGGTATGTACAAAGGGGGCAGATCTTCACGGAAGGGGACTGATCTTGCTGGGGAGTAATGACAAGGGTGGCAGATCTTCATGGGGGACTGATCTTGCTGGGTTGTAATGACAAGGGGGGCAGATCTTCACGGGGGACTGATCTTGCTGGTGGGTAATGACAAGGGGGGCAGATCTTCATGGGGGACTGATCTTGCTGGGTTGTAAAGACAAGGGGGGCAGATCTTCACAGAAGGGGACTGATCTTGCTGGGGGGTAATGACAAGGGTCAGATCTACACGGGGGACTGATCTTGCTGGTGGGTAATGACAAGGGGGGCAGATCTTCACGGAAGGGGACTGATCTTGCTGGGGGGGGGGGGTAATGACAAGGGTGGCAGATCTTCATGGGGGACTGATCTTGCTGGGTTGTAATGACAAGGGGGGCAGATCTTCACGGGGGACTGATCTTGCTGGGGTGTATGGACAAGGGGGGCAGATTTTCACGGGGGACTGAGCTTTCTGCTATGGGGGTGGGAGGGGGTTGCGTCAAGGGGGGGCAGATCTGCACGGGGACTGAGCTTGCTGCTATCGGGGGGGGGGGTTGCTTGGGTCAAGGGGGGCAGATCTTCACGGGCCACTTAAGCTTGCTGCTACGGGGGGGGGGGGTTGCTTGCATCCAGTGGGGCAGATCTTCACGGGGCAATTAAGCTTGCTGCTACGGGGGGTGGGGTTGCGTCAAGGGGGGGCAGATCTTCACGGTGGACTGAGCTTGCTGCTATGGGGGGGGTTGCTTGCGTCAAGGGGGGCAGATCTTCACGGGCCACTTAAGCTTGCTGCTACGGGGGGGGGGGGGGTTGCTTGCATCCAGTGGGGCAGATCTTCACGGGGCACTTAAGCTTGCTGCTACGGGGGGTGGGGTTGCGTCAAGGGGGGGCAGATCTTCACGGTGGACTGAGCTTGCTGCTATGGGGGGGGGGGGGGGTTGTGTCCAGGGGGGGCAGATCTGCACGGGGGACTGATCTTGCTGGGGTGTATGGACAAGGGGGCAGATCTTCACAGGGGACTGATCTTGCTGGGGTGTATGGACAAGGGGGCCAGATTTTCATGGGGGACTGATCTTGCTGGTGGGTAATGACAAGGGGGGCAGATCTTCACGGATGACTGATCTTGCTGGTGGGTAATGACAAGGGGAGCAGATCTTCACGGCGCACTGATTTTGCTGGGGGGTAATGACAAGGGGGGGCAGATCTTCACGGGGGACTGATCTTGCTGGGTTGTAATAACAAGGGGGGCAGATCTTCACGGTGCACTGATCTTGCTGGGCGGTATGTAGAAAGGGGGCAGATCTTCACGGGGGACTGTTCTTGCTGGTGTGTAATGAAAAGGGGGGCCGATCTTCACGGGGGACTGATCTTGCTGGGGGGTAATGACAAGGGGGGCAGATCTTCATGGGGGACTGATCTTGCAGGTGGGTAATGACAAGGGGGGCAGATCTTCACGGCGCACTGATCTTGCTGGGCGGTATGTACAAAGGGGGCAGATCTTCACGGAAGGGGACTGATCTTGCTGGGGAGTAATGACAAGGGTGGCAGATCTTCATGAGGGACTGATCTTGCTGGGTTGTAATGACAAGGGGGGCAGATCTTCACGGGGGACTGATCTTGCTGGTGGGTAATGACAAGGGGGGCAGATCTTCATGGGGGACTGATCTTGCTGGGTTGTAAAGACAAGGGGGGCAGATCTTCACGGAAGGGGACTGATCTTGCTGGGGGGTAATGACAAGGGTCAGATCTACACGGGGGACTGATCTTGCTGGTGGGTAATGACAAGGGGGGCAGATCTTCACGGAAGGGGACTGATCTTGCTGGGGGGGGGGGGGTAATGACAAGGGTGGCAGATCTTCATGGGGGACTGATCTTGCTGGGTTGTAATGACAAGGGGGGCCGATCTTCACGGGGGACTGAACTTGCTGGGGTGTATGGACAAGGGGGGCAGATTTTCACGGGGGACTGATCTTGCTGCTGGGTAATGACAAGGGGTGCAGATCTTCACGGGGGACTGATTTTGCTGCGGGGTAATGACAAGGGGGGCAGATCTTCATGGGGGACTGATCTTGCTGGGTTGTAAAGACAAGGGGGGCAGATCTTCACAGAAGGGGACTGATCTTGCTGGGGCGTAATGACAAGCGTCAGATCTACACGGGGGACTGATCTTGCTGGTGGGTAATGACAAGGGGGGCAGATCTGCACGGGGGACTGATCTTGCTGGGGTGTATGGACAAGGGGGGCAGATCTTCACAGGGGACCGATCTTGCTGGGGTGTATGGACAAGGGGGCCAGATTTTCATGGGGGACTGATCTTGCTGGTGGGTAATGACAAGGGGGGCAGATCTTCACGGATGACTGATCTTGCTGGTGGGTAATGACAAGGGGAGCAGATCTTCACGGCGCACTGATTTTGCTGGGGGGTAATGACAAGGGGGGGCAGATCTTCACGGGGGACTGATCTTGCTGGGTTGTAAAAACAAAGGGGGCAGATCTTCACGGTGCACTGATCTTGCTGGGCGGTATGTAGAAAGGGGGCAGATCTTCACGGGGGACTGTTCTTGCTGGTGTGTAATGAAAAGGGGGGCCGATCTTCACGGGGGACTGATCTTGCTGGGGGGTAATGACAAGGGGGGCAGATCTTCATGGGGGACTGATCTTGCTGGTGGGTAATGACAAGGGGGGCAGATCTTCACGGCGCACTGATCTTGCTGGGCGGTATGTACAAAGGGGGCAGATCTTCACGGAAGGGGACTGATCTTGCTGGGGAGTAATGACAAGGGTGGCAGATCTTCATGGGGGACTGATCTTGCTGGTTTGTAATGACAAGGGGGGCAGATCTTCACGGGGGACTGATCTTGCTGGTGGGTAATGACAAGGGGGGCAGATCTTCATGGGGGACTGATCTTGCTGGGTTGTAAAGACAAGGGGGGCAGATCTTCACGGAAGGGGACTGATCTTGCTGGGGGGTAATGACAAGGGTCAGATCTACACGGGGGACTGATCTTGCTGGTGGGTAATGACAAGGGGGGCAGATCTTCACGGAAGGGGACTGATCTTGCTGGGGGGGGGGGGGTAAAGACAAGGGTGGCAGATCTTCATGGGGGACTGATCTTGCTGGGTTGTAATGACAAGGGGGGCAGATCTTCACGGGGGACTGATCTTGCTGGGGTGTATGGACAAGGGGGGCAGATTTTCACGGGGGACTGATCTTGCTGGTGGGTAATGACAAGGGGTGCAGATCTTCACGGGGGGACTGATTTTGCTGGGGGGTAATGACAAGGGGGGCAGATCTTCATGGGGGACTGATCTTGCTGGGTTGTAAAGACAAGGGGGGCAGATCTTCACAGAAGGGGACTGATCTTGCAGGGGGGTAATGACAAGGGTCAGATCTACACGGGGGACTGATCTTGCTGGTGGGTAATGACAAGGGGGGCAGATCTTCATGGGGGACTGATCTTGCTGGTTTGTAATGGCAAGGGGGGCAGATCTACATGGGGGACTGATCTTGCTGGGTTGTATTGGCAAGGGGGGCAGATCTTCACGGGGGACTGATCTTGCTGGTGGGTAATGACAAGGGGGGCAGATCATGGGGGACAGATCTTGCTGGGTTGTAATGACAAGGGGGGCAGATCTTCATGGGGGACTGATCTTGCTGGGTTGTAAAGACAAGGGGGGCAGAGCTTCACGGAAGGGGACTGATCTTGCTGGGGGGTAATGACAAGGGTCAGATCTACACGGGGGACTGATCTTGCTGGTGGGTAATGACAAGGGGGGCAGATCTTCACGGAAGGGGACTGATCTTGCTGGGGGGGGGTAATGACAAGGGTGGCAGATCTTCATGGGGGACTAATCTTGCTGGGTTGTAATGACAAGGGGGGCAGATCTTCACGGGGGACTGATCTTGCTGGGGTGTATGGACAAGGGGGGCAGATTTTCACGGGGGACTGAGCTTTCTGCTATGGGGGTGGGAGGGGGTTGCGTCAAGGGGGGGCAGATCTGCACGGGGACTGAGCTTGCTGCTATCGGGGGGGGGGGTTGCTTGGGTCAAGGGGGGCAGATCTTCACGGGCCACTTAAGCTTGCTGCTACGGGGGGGGGGGGTTGCTTGCATCCAGTGGGGCAGATCTTCACGGGGCAATTAAGCTTGCTGCTACGGGGGGTGGGGTTGCGTCAAGGGGGGGCAGATCTTCACGGTGGACTGAGCTTGCTGCTATGGGGGGGGGGGGGGGGGGTTGTGTCCAGGGGGGGCAGATCTGCACGGGGGACTGATCTTGCTGGGGTGTATGGACAAGGGGGGCAGATCTTCACAGGGGACTGATCTTGCTGGGGTGTATGGACAAGGGGGCCAGATTTTCATGGGGGACTGATCTTGCTGGTGGGTAATGACAAGGGGGGCAGATCTTCACGGATGACTGATCTTGCTGGTGGGTAATGAGAAGGGGAGCAGATCTTCACGGCGCACTGATTTTGCTGGGGGGTAATGACAAGGGGGGGCAGATCTTCACGGGGGACTGATCTTGCTGGGTTGTAATAACAAGGGGGGCAGATATTCACGGTGCACTGATCTTGCTGGGCGGTATGTACAAAGGGGGCAGATCTTCACGGGGGACTGTTCTTGCTGGTGTGTAATGAAAAGGGGGGCCGATCTTCACGGGGGACTGATCTTGCTGGGGGGTAATGACAAGGGGGGCAGATCTTCATGGGGGACTGATCTTGCTGGTGGGTAATGACAAGGGGGGCAGATCTTCACGGCGCACTGATCTTGCTGGGCGGTATGTACAAAGGGGGCAGATCTTCACGGAAGGGGACTGATCTTGCTGGGGAGTAATGACAAGGGTGGCAGATCTTCATGAGGGACTGATCTTGCTGGGTTGTAATGACAAGGGGGGCAGATCTTCACGGGGGACTGATCTTGCTGGTGGGTAATGACAAGGGGGGCAGATCTTCATGGGGTACTGATCATGCTGGGTTGTAAAGACAAGGGGGGCAGATCTTCACGGAAGGGGACTGATCTTGCTGGGGGGGTAATGACAAGGGTCAGATCTACACGGGGGACTGATCTTGCTGGTGGGTAATGACAAGGGGGGCAGATCTTCACGGAAGGGGACTGATCTTGCTGGGGGGGGGGGGGTAATGACAAGGGTGGCAGATCTTCATGGGGGACTGACCTTGCTGGGTTGTAATGACAAGGGGGGGGCAATCTTCACGGGGGACTGATCTTGCTGGGGTGTATGGACAAGGGGGGCAGATTTTCACGAGGGGACTGATCTTGCTGCTGGGTAATGACAAGGGGTGCAGATCTTCACGGGGGACTGATTTTGCTGCAGGGTAATGACAAGGGGGGCAGATCTTCATGGGGGACTGATCTTGCTGGTGGGTAATGACAAGGGGGGCAGATCTTCATGGGGGACTGATCTTGCTGGTGGGTAATGACAAGGGGGGCAGATCTTCATGGGGGACTGATCTTGCTGGGTTGTAAAGACAAGGGGGGCAGATCTTCACGGGGGACTGATCTTGCTGGTGGGTAATGACAAGGGGGGCAGATCTTCATGGGGGACTGATTTTGCTGGGTTGTAATGACAAGGGGGGCCGATCTTCATGGGGGACTGATCTTGCTGGGCGGTATGTACAAAGGGGGCAGATCTTCACGGAAGGGGACTGATCTTGCTGGGGGGTAATGACAAGGGGGGCAGATCTTCATGGGGGACTGATCTTGCTGGGTTGTAATGACAAGGGGGGCCGATCTTCACGGTGCACTGATCTTGCTGGGCGGTATGTACAAAGGGGGCAGATCTTCACGGGGGACTGTTCTTGCTGGTGTGTAATGAAAGGGGGGCCGATCTTCACGGGGGACTGATCTTGCTGGGGTGTATGGACAAGGGGGGCAGATTTTCACGGGGGACTGATCTTGCTGCTGGGTAATGACAAGGGGTGCAGATCTTCACGGGGGACTGATCTTGCTGTTGGGTAATGACAAGGGGGGCAGATCTTCACGGATGACTGATCTTGCTGGTGGGTAATGACAAGGGGAGCAGATCTTCACGGCGCACTGATTTTGCTGGGGGGTAATGACAAGGGGGGGCAGATCTTCACGGGGGACTGATCTTGCTGGGTTGTAATAACAAGGGGGGCAGATCTTCACGGTGCACTGATCTTGCTGGGCGGTATGTACAAAGGGGGCAGATCTTCACGGGGGACTGTTCTTGCTGGTGTGTAATGAAAGGGGGGCCGATCTTCACGGGGGACTGATCTTGCTGGGGTGTATGGACAAGGGGGGCAGATTATCACGGAGGACTGATCTTGCTGCTGGGTAATGACAAGGGGTTCAGATCTTCACGGGGGACTGATTTTGCTGCGGGGTAATGACAAGGGGGGCAGATCTTCATGGGGGACTGATCTTGCTGGGTTGTAAAGACAAGGGGGGCAGATCTTCACAGAAGGGGACTGATCTTGCTGGGGGGTAATGACAAGGGTCAGATCTACACGGGGGACTGATCTTGCTGGTGGGTAATGACAAGGGGGGCAGATCTTTATGGGGGACTGATCTTGCTGGGTTGTAATGGCAAGGGGGGGCAGATCTTCATGGGGGACTGATCTTGCTGGGTTGTAATGGCAAGGGGGGCAGATCTTCACGGGGGACTGATCTTGCTGGTGAGTAATGACAAGGGGGGCAGATCATGGGGGACAGATCTTGCTGGGTTGTAATGACAAGGGGGGCAGATCTTCACGGGGTACTGATCTTGCTGGGTTGTAATGACAAGGAGGTAGATCTTCACGGGGGACTGATTTTGCTGGGGGGTAATGACAAGGGGGGCAGATCTTCATGGGGGACTGATCTTGCTGGGTTGTAAAGACAAGGGGGGCAGATCTTCACATAAGGCGACTGATCTTGCTGGGGGGTAATGACAAGGGTCAGATCTACACGGGGGACTGATCTTGCTGGTGGGTAATGACAAGGGGGGATGATTTTCACGGAAGGGGACTGATCTTGCTGGGGGGGGGGGGGGTAATGACAAGGGTGGCAGATCTTCATGGGGGACTGATCTTGCTGGGTTGTAATGACAAGGGGGGCAGATCTTCACGGGGGACTGATCTTGCTGGGGTGTATGGACAAGGGGGGCAGATTTTCACGGGGGACTGAGCTTTCTGCTATGGGGGTGGGAGGGGGGTTGCGTCAAGGGGGGCAGATCTGCACGGGGACTGAGCTTGCTGTTATGGGGGGGGTTGCTTGCGTCAAGGGGGGCAGATCTTCACAGGGGACTGATCTTGCTGGGGTGTATGGACAAGGGGGCCAGATTTTCATGGGGGACTGATCTTGCTTGTGGGTAATGACAAGAGGGGCAGATCTTCACGGATGACTGATCATGCTGGTGGGTAATGACAAGGGGAGCAGATCTTCACGGCGCACTGATTTTGCTGGGGGGTAATGACAAGGGGGGGCAGATCTTCACGGGGGACTGATCTTGCTGGGTTGTAATAACAAGGGGGGCAGATCTTCACGGTGCACTGATCTTGCTGGGCGGTATGTACAAAGGGGGCAGATCTTCACGGGGGACTGTTCTTGCTGGTGTGTAATGAAAGGGGGGCCGATCTTCACGGGGGACTGATCTTGCTGGGGTGTATGGACAAGGGGGGCAGATTTTCACGGGGGACTGATCTTGCTGCTGGGTAATGACAAGGGGTGCAGATCTTCACGGGGGACTGATTTTGCTGCGGGGTAATGACAAGGGGGGCAGATCTTCATGGGGGACTGATCTTGCTGGGTTGTAAAGACAAGGGGGGCAGATCTTCACAGAAGGGGACTGATCTTGCTGGGGGGTAATGACAAGGGTCAGATCTACACGGGGGACTGATCTTGCTGGTGGGTAATGACAAGGGGGGCAGATCTTCATGGGGGACTGATCTTGCTGGGTTGTAATGGCAAGGGGGGGCAGATCTTCATGGGGGACTGATCTTTCTGGGTTGTAATGGCAAGGGGGGCAGATCTTCACGGGGGACTGATCTTGCTGGTGGGTAATGACAAGGGGGGCAGATCATGGGGGACAGATCTTGCTGGGTTGTAATGACAAGGGGGGCAGATCTTCACGGGGTACTGATCTTGCTGGGTTGTAATGACAAGGAGGTAGATCTTCACGGGGGACTGATTTTGCTGGGGGGTAATGACAAGGGGGGCAGATCTTCATGGGGGACTGATCTTGCTGGGTTGTAAAGACAAGGGGGGCAGATCTTAACATAAGGCGACTGATCTTGCAGGGGGGTAATGACAAGGGTCAGATCTACACGGGGGACTGATCTTGCTGGTGGGTAATGACAAGGGGGGCAGATCTTTACGGAAGGGGACTGATCTTGCTGGGGGGGGGGGGGGGGTAATGACAAGGGTGGCAGATCTTCATGGGGGACTGATCTTGCTGGGTTGTAATGACAAGGGGGGCAGATCTTCACGGGGGACTGATCTTGCTGGGGTGTATGGACAAGGGGGGCAGATTTTCACGGGGGACTGAGCTTTCTGCTATGGGGGTGGGAGGGGGTTGCGTGAAGGGGGGGCAGATCTGCACGGGGACTGAGCTTGCTGTTATGGGGGGGGTTGCTTGCGTCAAGGGGGGCAGATCTTCACGGGCCACATAAGCTTGCTGCTACGGGGGGGGGGGGTTGCTTGCATCCAGTGGGGCAGATCTTCACGGGGCACTTAAGCTTGCTGCTACGGGGGGTGGGGTTGCGTCAAGGGGGGGGCAGATCTTCACGGTGGACTGAGCTTGCTGCTATGGGGGGGGGTTGTGTCCAGGGGGGGCAGATCTGCACGGGGGACTGATCTTGCAGGGGTGTATGGACAAGGGGGCAGATCTTCACAGGGGACTGATCTTGCTGGGGTGTATGGACATGGGGGCCAGATTTTCATGGGGGACTGATCTTGCTGGTGGGTAATGACAAGGGGGGCAGATCTTCACGGATGACTGATCTTGCTGGTGGGTAATGACAAGGGGAGCAGATCTTCACGGCGCACTGATTTTGCTGGGGGGTAATGACAAGGGTGGGCAGATCTTCACGGGGACTGATCTTGCTGGGTTGTAATAACAAGGGGGGCAGATCTTCACGGTGCACTGATCTTGCTGGGCGGTATGTACAAAGGGGGCAGATCTTCACGGGGGACTGTTCTTGCTGGTGTGTAATGAAAGGGGGCCGATCTTCACGGGGGACTGATCTTGCTGGGGGGTAATGACAAGGGGGCAGATCTTCATGGGGGACTGATCTTGCTGGTGGGTAATGACAAGGGGGGCAGATCTTCACGGCGCACTGATCTTGCTGGGCGGTATGTACAAAGGGGGCAGATCTTCACGGAAGGGGACTGATCTTGCTGGGGAGTAATGACAAGGGTGGCAGATCTTCATGAGGGACTGATCTTGCTGGGTTGTAATGACAAGGGGGGCAGATCTTCACGGGGGACTGATCTTGCTGGTGGGTAATGACAAGGGGGGCAGATCTTCATGGGGGACTGATCTTGCTGGGTTGTAAAGACAAGGGGGGCAGATCTTCACGGAAGGGGACTGATCTTGCTGGGGGGTAATGACAAGGGTCAGATCTACACGGGGGACTGATCTTGCTGGTGGGTAATGACAAGGGGGGCAGATCTTCACGGAAGGGACTGATCTTGCTGGGGGGGGGGGGTAATGACAAGGGTGGCAGATCTTCATGGGGGACTGATCTTGCTGGGTTGTAATGACAAGGGGGGCCGATCTTCACGGGGGACTGATCTTGCTGGGGTGTATGGACAAGGGGGGCAGATTTTCACGGGGGACTGATCTTGCTGCTGGGTAATGACAAGGGGTGCAGATCTTCACGGGGGACTGATTTTGCTGCGGGGTAATGACAAGGGGGGCAGATCTTCATGGGGGACTGATCTTGCTGGGTTGTAAAGACAAGGGGGGCAGATCTTCACAGAAGGGGACTGATCTTGCTGGGGGGTAATGACAAGGGTCAGATCTACACGGGGGACTGATCTTGCTGGTGGGTAATGACAAGGGGGGCAGATCTTCATGGGGGACTGATCTTGCTAGGTTGTAATGGCAAGGGGGGGCAGATCTTCATGGGGGACTGATCTTGCTGGGTTGTAATGGCAAGGGGGGCAGATCTTCACGGGGGACTGATCTTGCTGGTGGGTAATGACAAGGGGGGCAGATCATGGGGGACAGATCTTGCTGGGTTGTAATGACAAGGGGGGCAGATCTTCACGGGGTACTGATCTTGCTGGGTTGTAATGACAAGGAGGTAGATCTTCACGGGGGACTGATTTTGCTGGGGGGTAATGACAAGGGGGGCAGATCTTCATGGGGGACTGATCTTGTTGGGTTGTAAAGACAAGGGGGGCAGACCTTCACGGAAGGTGACTGATCTTGCTGGGGGGAAATGACAAGGGTCAGATCTACACGGGGGACTGATCTTGCTGGTGGGTAATGACAAGGGGGGCAGATCTTCACGGAAGGGGACTGATCTTGCTGGGGGGGGGGGTAATGACAAGGGTGGCAGATCTTCATGGGGGACTGATCTTGCTGGTGGGTAATGACAAGGGGGGCAGATCTTCACGGATGACTGATCTTGCTGGTGGGTAATGACAAGGGGAGCAGATCTTCACGGCGCACTGATTTTGCTGGGGGGTAATGACAAGGGGGGGCAGATCTTCACGGGGGACTGATCTTGCTGGGTTGTAATAACAAGGGGGGCAGATCTTCACGGTGCACTGATCTTGCTGGGCGGTATGTACAAAGGGGGCAGATCTTCACGGGGGACTGTTCTTGCTGGTGTGTAATGAAAGTGGGGCCGATCTTCACGGGGGACTGATCTTGCTGGGGGGTAATGACAAGGGGGGCAGATCTTCATGGGGGACTGATCTTGCTGGTGGGTAATGACAAGGGGGGCAGATCTTCACGGCGCACTGATCTTGCTGGGCGGTATGTACAAAGGGGGCAGATCTTCACGGAAGGGGACTGATCTTGCTGGGGAGTAATGACAAGGGTGGCAGATCTTCATGAGGGACTGATCTTGCTGGGTTGTAATGACAAGGGGGGCAGATCTTCACGGGGGACTGATCTTGCTGGTGGGTAATGACAAGGGGGGCAGATCTTCATGGGGGACTGATCTTGCTGGGTTGTAAAGACAAGGGGGGCAGATCTTCACGGAAGGGGACTGATCTTCATGGGGGGTAATGACAAGGGTCAGATCTACACGGGGGACTGATCTTGCTGGTGGGTAATGACAAGGGGGGCAGATCTTCACGGAAGGGGACTGATCTTGCTGGGGGGGGGGGGGTAATGACAAGGGTGGCAGATCTTCATGGGGGACTGATCTTGCTGGGTTGTAATGACAAGGGGGGCCGATCTTCACAGGGGACTGATCTTGCTGGGGTGTATGGACAAGGGGGGCAGATTTTCACGGGGGACTGATCTTGCTGCTGGGTAATGACAAGGGGTGCAGATCTTCACGGGGGACTGGTTTTGCTGCGGGGTAATGACAAGGGGGGCAGATCTTAATGGGGGACTGATCTTGCTGGGTTGTAAAGACAAGGGGGGCAGATCTTCACAGAAGGGGACTGATCTTGCTGGGGGGTAATGACAAGGGTCAGATCTACACGGGGGACTGATCTTGCTGGTGGGTAATGACAAGAGGGGCAGATCTTCATGGGGGACTGATCTTGCTGGGTTGTAATGGCAAGGGGGGGCAGATCTTCATGGGGGACTGATCTTGCTGGGTTGTAATGGCAAGGGGGGCAGATCTTCACGGGGGACTGATCTTGCTGGTGGGTAATGACAAGGGGGGCAGATCATGGGGGACAGATCTTGCTGGGTTGTAATGACAAGGGGGGCAGATCTTCACGGGGTACTGATCTTGCTGGGTTATAATGACAAGGCGGTAGATCTTCACGGGGGACTGATTTTGCTGGGGGGTAATGACAAGGGGGGCAGATCTTCATGGGGGACTGATCTTGCTGGGTTGTAAAGACAAGGGGGGCAGATCTTCACGGAAGGGGACTGATCTTGCTGGGGGGTAATGACAAGGGTCAGATCTACACGGGGGACTGATCTTGCTGGTGGGTAATGACAAGGGGGGCAGATCTTCATGGGGGACTGATCTTGCTAGGTTGTAATGGCAAGGGGGGGCAGATCTTCATGGGGGACTGATCTTGCTGGGTTGTAATGGCAAGGGGGGCAGATCTTCACGGGGGACTGATCTTGCTGGTGGGTAATGACAAGGGGGGCAGATCATGGGGGACAGATCTTGCTGGGTTGTAATGACAAGGGGGGCAGATCTTCACGGGGTACTGATCTTGCTGGGTTGTAATGACAAGGAGGTAGATCTTCACGGGGGACTGATTTTGCTGGGGGGTAATGACAAGGGGGGCAGATCTTCATGGGGGACTGATCTTGTTGGGTTGTAAAGACAAGGGGGGCAGATCTTCACGGAAGGCGACTGATCTTGCTGGGGGGTAATGACAAGGGTCAGATCTACACGGGGGACTGATCTTGCTGGTGGGTAATGACAAGGGGGGCAGATCTTCACGGAAGGGGACTGATCTTGCTGGGGGGGGGGGGTAATGACAAGGGTGGCAGATCTTCATGGGGGACTGATCTTGCTGGGTTGTAATGACAAGGGGGGCAGATCTTCACGGGGGACTGATCTTGCTGGGGTGTATGGACAAGGGGGGCAGATTTTCACGGGGGACTGAGCTTTCTGCTATGGGGGTGGGAGGGGGTTGCGTCAAGGGGGGGCAGATCTGCATGGGGACTGAGCTTGCTGCTATGGGGGGGGGTGTCTTGCGTCAAGGGGGGCAGATCTTCACGGGCCACTTAAGCTTGCTGCTACGGGGGGGGGGGGGGTTGCTTGCATCCAGTGGGGCAGATCTTCACGGGGCACTTAAGCTTGCTGCTACGGGGGGTGGGGTTGCGTCAAGGGGGGGCAGATCTTCACGGTGGACTGAGCTTGCTGCTATGGGGGGGGGGGGGTTGTGTCCAGGGGGGGCAGATCTGCACGGGGGACTGATCTTGCTGGGGTGTATGGACAAGGGGGGCAGATCTTCACAGGGGACTGATCTTGCTGGGGTGTATGGACAAGGGGGCCAGATTTTCATGGGGGACTGATCTTGCTGGTGGGTAATGACAAGGGGGGCAGATCTTCACGGATGACTGATCTTGCTGGTGGGTAATGACAAGGGGAGCAGATCTTCACAGCGCAATGATTTTGCTGGGGGGTAATGACAAGGGGGGGCAGATCTTCACGGGGGACTGATCTTGCTGGGTTGTAATAACAAGGGGGGCAGATCTTCACGGTGCACTGATCTTGCTGGGCGGTATGTACAAAGGGGGCAGATCTTCACGGGGGACTGTTCTTGCTGGTGTGTAATGAAAGGGGGGCCGATCTTCACGGGGGACTGATCTTGGTGGGGGGTAATGACAAGGGGGGCAGATCTTCATGGGGGACTGATCTTGCTGGTGGGTAATGACAAGGGGGGCAGATCTTCACGGTGCACTGATCTTGCTGGGCGGTATGTACAAAGGGGGCAGATCTTCACGGAAGGGGACTGATCTTGCTGGGGAGTAATGACAAGGGTGGCAGATCTTCATGAGGGACTGATCTTGCTGGGTTGTAATGACAAGGGGGGCAGATCTTCACGGGGGACTGATCTTGCTGGTGGGTAATGACAAGGGGGGCAGATCTTCATGGGGGACTGATCTTGCTGGGTTGTAAAGACAAGGGGGGCAGATCTTCACGGAAGGGGACTGATCTTGCTGGGGGGTAATGACAAGGGTCAGATCTACACGGGGGACTGATCTTGCTGGTGGGTAATGACAGGGGGGGCAGATCTTCACGGAAGGCGACTGATCTTGCTGGGGGGGGGGGGGGGTAATGACAAGGGTGGCAGATCTTCATGGGGGACTGATCTTGCTGGGTTGTAATGACAAGGGGGGCCGATCTTCACGGGGGACTGATCTTGCTGGGGTGTATGGACAAGGGGGGCAGATTTTCACGGGGGACTGATCTTGCTGCTGGGTAATGACAAGGGGTGCAGATCTTCACGGGGGACTGATTTTGCTGCGGGGTAATGACAAGGGGGGCAGATCTTCATGGGGGACTGATCTTGCTGGGTTGTAAAGACAAGGGGGGCAGATCTTCACAGAAGGAGACTGATCTTGCTGGGGGGTAATGACAAGGGTCAGATCTACACGGGGGACTGATCTTGCTGGTGGGTAATGACAAGGGGGGCAGATCTTCATGGGGGACTGATCTTGCTGGGTTGTAATGGCAAGGGGGGCAGATCTTCATGGGGGACTGATCTTGCTGGGTTGTAATGGCAAGGGGGGCAGATCTTCACGGGGGACTGATCTTGCTGGTGGGTAATGAAAAGGGGGGCAGATCATGGGGGACAGATCTTGCTGGGTTGTAATGACAAGGGGGGCAGATCTTCACGGGGTACTGATCTTGCTGGGTTGTAATGACAAGGTGGTAGATCTTCACGGGGGACTGATTTTGCTGGGGGGTAATGACAAGGGGTGCAGATCTTCATGGGGGACTGATCTTGCTGGGTTGTAAAGACAAGGGGGGCAGATCTTCACGGAAGGGGACTGATCTTGCTGGTGGGTAATGACAAGGGGGGCAGATCTTCACGGAAGGGGACTGATCTTGCTGGGGGGGGTAATGACAAGGGTGGCAGATCTTCATGGGGGACTGATCTTAGGGGGGGAATGACAAGGGGGGCAGATCTACACAGCGGAGACTGATCTAGCTGTGGGGTAATGACCAGGGGGGCAGATCTGCATGGGGGACTGATCTTGCTGCTACGGGAGGGGGGAGGGTTGCGTCTAGGGGGGGCAGATCTTCACGGGGGACTGAGCTTGCTGCTACGGGGGGTTGTGTCAAGAGGGGGCAGATCTTCATGGGGGACTGATCTTGGGGGGGGATGACAAGGGGGGCAGATCTTCACGGGGGACTGATCTTGCTGGGTGTATGGACAAGGGGGGCAGATTTTCACGGGGGACTGATCTTGCTGGTGGGTAATGACAAGGGGTGCAGATCTTCACGGGGGACTGATTTTGCTGGGGGGTAATGACAAGGGGGGCAGATCTTCATGGGGGACTGATCTTGCTGGGTTGTAAAGACAAGGGGGGCAGATCTTCACGGAAGGGGACTGATCTTGCTGGGGGGTAATGACAAGGGTCAGATCTACACGGGGGATTGATCTTGCTGGTGGGTAATGACAAGGGGGGCAGATCTTCATGGGGGACTGATCTTGCTGGGTTGTAATGGCAAGGGGGGCAGATCTTCATGGGGGACTGATCTTGCTGGTGGATAATGACAAGGGGGGCAGATCTTCACGGGGGACTTTTCTTGCTGGTGTGTAATGACAAGGGGGGCAGATCTTCACGGGTGACTGATCTTGCTGGTGGGTTATGACAAGGGGGGCAGATCTTCATGGGGGACTGATCTTGCTGGGTTGTAATGGCAAGGGGGGCAGATCTTCACGGGGGACTGATCTTGCTGGTGGGTAATGACAAGGGGGGCAGATCATGGGGGACAGATCTTGCTGGGCTGTAATGACAAGGGGGGCAGATCTTCACGGGGTACTGATCTTGCTGGGTTGTAATGACAAGGAGGTAGATCTTCACGGGGGACTGATTTTGCTGGGGGGTAATGACAAGGGGGGCAGATCTTCATGGGGGACTGATCTTGCTGGGTTGTAAAGACAAGGGGGGCAGATCTTCACGGAAGGGGACTGATCTTGCTGGGGGATAATGACAAGGGTCAGATCTACACGGGGGACTGATCTTGCTGGTGGGTAATGACAAGGGGGGCAGATCTTCACGGAAGGGGACTGATCTTGCTGGGGGGGTAATGACAAGGGTGGCAGATCTTCATGGGGGACTGATCTTAGGGGGGGAATGACAAGGGAGGCAGATCTACACAGCGGTGACTGATCTAGCTGTGGGGTAATGACCAGGGGGGCAGATCTGCATGGGGGACTGATCTTGCTGTTACGGGAGGGGGGAGGGTTGCGTCTAGGGGGGGCAGATCTTCACGGGGGACTGAGCTTGCTGCTACGGGGGGGTTGTGTCAAGAGGGGGCAGATCTTCATGGGGGACTGATCTTGGGGGGGGATGACAAGGGGGGCAGATCTTCACGGAGGACTGATCTTGCTGGGGTGTATGGACAAGGGGGGCAGATTTTCACGGGGGACTGATCTTGCTGGTGGGTAATGACAAGGGGGGCAGATCTTCACGGGGACTGATCTTGGGGGGGGGATGACAAGGGGGGCAGATCTACACAGCGTTCTGATCTTGCTGTGGGGTAATGACAAGGGGGGCAGATCTTCACGGGGTACTGATCTTATTGGGGTGTATGGACAAGGGGGGCAGATCTTCGGGGTACTGATCTTGCTGGGTTATAATGACAAGGGGGGCAGATCTTCACGGGGGACTGATCTTGCTGGGGTGTATGGACAAGGGGGGCAGATCTTCACTGAAGGGGACTGATCTTTCTGGGGGGTAATGACAAGGGTGGCAGATCTTCACGGGGGACTGATCTTGCTGGGGGGTATTGACAAGGGGGGCAGATCTTCACGGGGGTTTGATCTTGCTGGGTGGTATGGACAAGGGGGGCAGATCTTCACAGGGCACTGAGCTTTCTGATGGGGGGGTGGTGTCAAGGGGGGGCAGATCTTCACGGGGGATTGAGCTTGCTGCTGGGGGGGGGCAGATCTTCACGAGGGGATTGACTGAGCTTGCTGGGGGGTAATGACGAGGTTTTTAGCTGCTTATCCAAGGTATCTGACCCTGCAATCGGTGTTTTTCAAAACCAAATGTCCTGGGAGAAACAGCCGTCAGAACCAGACCGAACGATACCGAATATTAACATGGGCGCCTTTGGGGTGCATGTCCGTTCGATCTCCGGCTACATGTGGTCCAAGTTTGGGGTCGCTGGCCCCCGGGTTTCCGGAGAACCGGGCCCCCAAAGTCGGCCTATTTGACAGTCTCCGGTTAACATGGAAGTCTATGGGAAATTGTGGCATAAACGGTGCTTGTCCCCTTACGGTGCTAATAGCTCAATGACAGAAGGTGCTAGGGGCCCCAAATTTTCACAGAGCCTTGGGGAGACCCTAAAGTGCAACTGCAAAGAATTTGGGGGTTTCAACCCCTTTCCTGGCCTCCCGAGCACCAGATCAAAATGGGTCTCGTTCTCGGTACCGTCCAGCCAGACCCCTTGGACCAAAACACCTGTTTTTTTCACTGAACCTGGCTATGATCTAGGGGTACAAGTGTACCAATTGTGGACCCGGTACTCGAACGGGAACGAACCGGGAATTGGTTACGGACAATTTGAACCGTTGTCGCTCCGGGACCAAGCATGCTACAAACTCGGGGGTGAGCTCATTAGAATTCTGAGAGTCTTTACAACATAATGGCTATCTCCGATTTTCTCTGCTACCGACCACCTGAACGTAAAGTACCGCCAAAAACAAGTGTCCTTCCCCGGTCGGTCAAACGGTTCCAATTTTCGGTCGTTCTGTCGGTAACACCCTGAGGTATCTTGTCCTGTAATCGGTTTGTTCCTGGACTTAATGGTCCCGGAGGTACGGCCGCTAGAGGTGCCTAGAACTGCAAAAGTCCAACCGCGAAGATCAACACGGGCGCCTATGGGAAAGTCCGGCCAGCTTCCCCTGCAAACGTTTTGTTTCTAAAAGGTGCTGGGAGGTCCAAACTTGGTGGGCACAATGCTGGGATATGCAGGTATCACTGGCCAAAGTTTGGGCTCTCTGGCATATTCCGTTTGGATTCCACTACAGATCAACCAATGATGATGCTATGGGAAAGTTGCGTTGAAAAGTCATCTGCAGAATCTTGGCAAAAAAAGGCAAAAATCTGCATTTTTGGAGCTAGCGCTCCCAATTTTTGGTATGTTGTAGAGCAGTATCATGAGTGCTACAGCACCAAATTTCAAGTTCCTATATATAGATATTGACCGGTAAAGTCGCCCTATCTTGCGGGACATGAGGCACCAAAACATACCACCTTCGCGGTCGCTTACCGCTAGGTCTCCCGCAGCGCCTAGCGGCTTTTACCGGTGACTTTGAGGGTCCATATCTCTGGAGCCCTAGGAACTATGGCTAGGAACACCCAAGGGGGCTCATTGGAAAGCCCCTTTCTAGCTCTACGATCCTGCCTGTCCAAGTTTCTCGTGCTTCATACGGTGCTGGAGATATAGCCGATTAAGCGCCTTATCTCTACCCGGGCCATGGAGGCCCCTTCCCCGGTACACCCTCTGACTATTAAGCCCCCCCTGGAGCTCTACGTTCATCCACCAAGCTGGCCATTGAGCCTTAAGCTTGAGAGGTGAAGCTGCCCAACGATCCTTAAGCTGGGGGGGGTGAAAAACGGGGCGGGGGAACGGGGGCCAGCCACCCGCAATTTGGCACACGGGTAGCCCTATACCTGCGGGTCTCTAGCCCGCAGGGGGGCCGGCAGGCGCCACCCAGAAGTCACCGGTAAAACCAACCCTCCACTGGAGCGGTTTCCCGGTAGCGGAGAGTAGATAGCCTGGGATCTCACCTACCTGCACACCAAAACCATTGAGAATCCCCCCGGGGGGTTCCCGGCAGGGGGCACTTTTTGTCAGGCCTACTTCTCGCATAGACTCCCATGTTAATTTTGCAGTCAGTTCTGCTGATTTCTGGTGGCCTTATCTCCGGGCCCATTCGGTTCTGGGACACACCCAATGCAGGAATAGATACCTTAGAGCCTTCCAAACAAAACCTATATCTCAGATTTTTTTTCCCACTTTTGACAGATCGGGTGGGGGCACTTGTTTTTGACGGTACTTTGCGGTTTGAGTACCAGTCCCAGAGACCCGAAGGTACCCTCATTCGCTTGTAAAGACTCTCAGAATTCTAATGAGACCACCCTCGAGTTTGTGGCATTCATGGCCCCGGAGCGACAACGGTTCAAAGCGCTCGTAACCGATTCCCGGTTCGGATACTGGGACCAAACTTGGTACAGATGTACCCATAGATCATATCTAGGTACCTTGAGCGTTTTACCGGTGACTTCTGGGTGGCGCCTGCCAGCCCCCCTGCGGGCTAGAGACCCGCAGGTATAGGGCTACCCGCGTGCCAAATTGCGGGTGGCTGGCCCCCATTGTTCCCCCCGCCCCGTTTCTCACCCCCCCCAAGAAACCACCCCAGCTTAAGGATCGTTGGGCAGCTTCACCTCTCAAGCTTAAGGCTCGTTGGCCAGCTTGGTGGATGAAAGTAGAGCTCCAGGGGGGGCTTAAGGTCAGAGGGTGTACCGGGGAAGGGGCCTCCATGGCCCGGGTAGAGACTCCGGCGAGTGACCGGCGCTTAATCGGCTATATCTCCGGCACCGTACGGAGCACAAGAAACTTGGTCGGGCAGGATCGTAGAGCTAGAAAGGGGCTTTCCTATGAGCCCTCTTGGGTATTCCTAGCCATAGTTCCTAGGGCTCCAGAGTAATGGACCCTCAAAGTCACCGGTAAAAGCCGCTAGGCGCTGCGGGAGACCTAGCGGTAAGCGACCGCGAAGGTGGTATGTTTTGGTGCCTCATGTCCCGCAAGATAGGGCGACTTTACCGGTCGATATCTATATATAGGAAATTTGGCGCTGTAGCACTCATGATACTGCTCTACAACATACCAAAAATTGGGAGCGCTAGCTCCAAAAATGCGGATTTTTGCCTTTTTTTGCCAAGATTCTGCAGATGACTTTTCAACGCAACTTTCCCATAGCGTCATCATTGGTTGATCGGTAGAGGAATCCAAACGGAATATGCCAGAGAGCCCAAACTTTGGCCAGTGATACCTGCATATCCCAGCATTGTGCCCACCAAGTTTGGACCTCCTAGCACCTTTTAGAAACAAAAAGTTCGCAGGGGAAGCTGGCCGGACTTTCCCATAGGTGCCCGTGTTGATCTTCGCGGTTGGACTTTTGCAGTTCTAGGCACCTCTGGCGGCCGTACCTCCGGGACCATTCGGTCCAGGAACAAACCGATTACAGGACAAGATACCTCAGGGTGTTACCGACAGAACGACCGAAAATTGGAACCGTTTGACCGACCGGGGAAGGACACTTATTTTTGGCGGTACTTTACGGTCAGGTGGTCGGTAGCAGAGAAAATTGGAGATAGCCATTATGTTGTAAAGACTCTCAGAATTCTAATGAGCTCACCCCCGAGTTTGTAGCATGCTTGGTCCTGGAGCGACAACAGTTCAAATTGTCCGTAACCGATTCCCGGTTCGTTCCCGTTCGAGTACCGGGTCCACAATTGGTACACTTGTACCCCTAGATCATAGCCAGGTTCAGTGAAAAAAACAGGTGTTTTGGTCCAAGGGGTCTGGCTGGACGGTACCGAGAACGAGACCCATTTTGATCTGGTGCTCGGGAGGCCAGGAAAGGGGTTGAAACCCCCAAATTCTTTGCAGTTGCACTTTAGGGTCTCCCCAAGGCTCTGTGAAAATTTGGGGCCCCTAGCACCTTCTGTCATTGAGCTATTAGCACCGTAAGGGGACAAGCACCGTTTATGCCACAATTTCCCATAGACTTCCATGTTAACCGGAGACTGTCAAATAGGCCGACTTTGGGGGCCCGGTTCAACGGAAACCCGGGGGCCAGCGACCCCAAACTTGGACCACATGTAGCCGGAGACCGAACGGACATGTACCCCAAAGGCGCCCATGTTAAAATTTGGTATCGGTTCAGTCTGGTTCTGACGGCTGTTTCTCCCAGGACATTTGGTTGAAAAACACCGATTGCAGGGTCAGATACCTTGGATAAGCAGCTAAAAACCTCGTCATTACCCCCCAGCAAGCTCAGTCAATCCCCTCGTGAAGATCTGCCCCCCCCCAGCAGCAAGCTCAATCCCCCGTGAAGATCTGCCCCCCCTTGACACCACCCCCCCCATCAGAAAGCTCAGTTCCCTGTGAAGATCTGCCCCCCTTGTCCATACCACCCAGCAAGATCAAACCCCCGTGAAGATCTGCCCCCCTTGTCGATACCCCCCAGCAAGATCAGTCCCCCGTGAAGATCTGCCACCCTTGTCATTACCCCCCAGAAAGATCAGTCCCCTTCCGTGAAGATCTGCCCCCCTTGTCCATACACCCCAGCAAGATCAGTCCCCCGTGAAGATCTGCCCCCCTTGTCATTATAACCCAGCAAGATCAGTACCCCGAAGATCTGCCCCCCTTGTCCATACACCCCAGTAAGATCAGTACCCCGTGAAGATCTGCCCCCCTTGTCATTACCCCACAGCAAGATCAGTACGCTGTGTAGATCTGCCCCCCTTGTCATCCCCTCCCAAGATCAGTCCCCCGTGAAGATCTGCCCCCTTTTGACACAACCCCCCCCTCCAGTAGTAGCAAGCTCAGTCCCCCATGCAGATCTGCCCCCCCTGTCATTACCCCACAGCTAGATCAGTCTCCACTGTGTAGATCTGCCCCCCTTGTCATTCCCCCCCCTAAGATCAGTACCCCGTGAAGATCTGCCCCCCTTGTCACCCCCCCACAAGATCAGTCCCCCATGAAAATCTGCCCCCTCTTGACACAACCCCCCCCCCCCCCCCCCGTAGCAGCAAGCTCAGTCCCCCGTGAAGATCTGCCCCCCCCTAGACGCAACCCTCCCCCCTCCCGTAGCAGCAAGATCAGTCCCCCATGCAGATCTGCCCCCCTGGTCATTACCCCACAGCTAGATCAGTCTCCGCTGTGTAGATCTGCCCCCCTTGTCATTCCCCCCCTAAGATCAGTCCCCCATGAAGATCTGCCACCCTTGTCATTACCCCCCCCAGCAAGATCAGTCCCTTTCCGTGAAGATCTGCCCCCCTTGTCATTACAACCCAGCAAGATCAGTCCCCCATGAAGATCTGCCACCCTTGTCATTACCCCCCCCCCCCCAGCAAGATCAGTCCCCTTCCGTGAAGATCTGCCCCCCTTGTCATTACCCACCAGCAAGATCAGTCCCCCGTGTAGATCTGACCCTTGTCATTACCCCCCAGCAAGATCAGTCCCCTTCCGTGAAGATCTGCCCCCCTTGTCTTTACAACCCAGCAAGATCAGTCCCCCATGAAGATCTGCCCCCCTTGTCATTACCCCCAGCAAAATCAGTCCCCCGTGAAGATCTACCGCCTTGTCATTACAACCCAGCAAGATCAATACCCCGTGAAGATCTGCCCCCCTTGTCATTACAACCCAGCAAGATCTGTCCCCCATGATCTGCCCCCCTTGTCATTACCCACCAGCAAGATCAGTCCCCCGTGAAGATCTGCCCCCCTTGCCATTACAACCCAGCAAGATCAGTCCCCCATGAAGATCTGCCCCCCTTGTCATAACCCACCAGCAAGATCAGTCACCCGTGAAGATCGGCCCCCCTTGTCATTACACACCAGCAAGAGAAGTCCCCCGTGAAGATCTGCCCCCCTTGTCATTACAACCCAGCAAGATCAGTCCCCCGTGTAGATCTGACCCTTGTCATTACCCCCCAGCAAGATCAGTACCCTTCCGTGAAGATCTGCCCCCCTTGTCTTTACAACCCAGCAAGATCAGTCCCCCATGAAGATCTGCCCCCCTTGTCATTACCCCCCAGCAAAATCAGTCCCCCGTGAAGATCTGAACCCCTTGTCATTACCCACCAGCAAGATCAGTCCCCCGTGAAAATCTGCCCCCTTTGTCCATACACCCCAGCAAGATCAGTCCCCCGTGAAGATCTGCCCCCCTTGTCATTACAACCCAGCAAGATCAGTCCCCCATGAAGATCTGCCACCCTTGTCATTACCCCCCCCCCCAGCAAGATCAGTCCCCTTCCGTGAAGATCTGCCCCCCTTGTCATTACCCACCAGCAAGATCAGTCCCCCGTGTAGATATGACCCTTGTCATTACCCCCCAGCAAGATCAGTCCCCTTCCGTGAAGATCTGCCCCCCTTGTCATTACCCACCAGCAAGATCAGTCCCCCGTGTAGATCTGACCCTTGTCATTACCCCCCAGCAAGATCAGTCCCCTTCCGTGAAGATCTGCCCCCCTTGTCTTTACAACCCAGCAAGATCAGTCCCCCATGAAGATCTGCCCCCCTTGTCATTACCCACCAGCAAGATCAGTCCCCCGTGAAGATCTGCCCCCCTTGTCATTACAACCCAGCAAGATCAGTCCCCCATGAAGATCTGCCACCCTTGTCATTACTCCCCAGCAAGATCAGTCCCTTCCGTGAAGATCTGCCCCCTTTGTACATAAGGCCCAGCAAGATCAGTGCGCCGTGAAGATCTGCCCCCCTTGTCATTACCCACCAGCAAGATCAGTCCCCCATGAAGATCTGCCCCCCTTGTCATTACCCCCCAGCAAGATCAGTCCCCCGTGAAGATCGGCCCCCCTTTTCATTACACACCAGCAAGAACAGTCCCCCGTGAAGATCTGCCCCCTTTGTACATACCGCCCAGCAAGATCAGTGCACCGTGAAGATCTGCCCCCCTTGTTATTAAAACCCAGCAAGATCAGTCCCCCGTGAAGATCTGCCCCCCCTTGTCATTACCCCCCAGCAAAATCAGTGCGCCGTGAAGATCTGCTCCCCTTGTCATTACCCACCAGCAAGATCAGTCATCCGTGAAGATCTGCCCCCCTTGTCATTACCCCCCAGCAAAATCAGTCCCTCATGAAGATCTGCCCCCCTTGTCATTACCCACCAGCAAGATCAGTCCCCCGTGAAAATCTGCCCCCCTTGTCCATACACCCCAGCAAGATCAGTCCCCTGTGAAGATCTGCCCCCCTTGTCCATACACCCCAGCAAGATCAGTCCCCCGTGCAGATATGCCCCCCCTGGACACAACCCCCCCCCCATAGCAGCAAGCTCAGTCCACCGTGAAGATCTGCCCCCCCTTGACGCAACCCCACCCCCGTAGCAGCAAGCTTAGGTGCCCCGTGAAGATCTGCCCCACTGGATGCAAGCAACCCCCCCCCCCAGTAGCAGCAAGCTCAGTCCCCAGTGAAGATCTGCCCCCCCTTGACACAACCCCCCCCCCCCCATGGCAGCCAGCTCAGTTCCCCGTGAAGATCTGCCTCCCCTTGACGCAGCCCCACCCCCCCCGTAGCAGCAAGCTTAAGTGGCCCGTGAAGATCTGCCCCCCTTGACGCAAGCAACCCCCCCCCCCCATAGCAGCAAGCTCAGTCCCCGTGCAGATCTGCCCCCCCTTGACGCAACCCCCTCCCACCCCCGTAGCAGAAAGCTCAGTCCCCCATGAAAATGTGCCCCCCATTGACGCAAGCAACCCCCCACCCGTACCAGCAAGTTCAGTCCCCGTGCAGATCTGCCCCCCCTTGACGCAACCCGCCTCCCACCCCCATAGCAGCAAGCTCAGTCCCCGTGCAGATCTGCCCCCCCTTGACGCAACCCCCTCCCACCCCCATAGCAGAAAGCTCAGTCCCCCGTGAAAATGTGCCCCCCATTGACGCAAGCAACCCCCCACCCGTAGCAGCAAGCTCAGTCCCCAGTGATAATCTGCCACCCTTGATGGAAATCCCCCCCCATGTGACTGGCCCCCCAAATGTAACTGCACCACCAACACGTTACTGATGTCACTGATCCCCCCACATGTGACTGTACTCGCCATGTCCCAACCCTCTGCAGCTTGTAGACATCTTGCAGTTCATGTGGGTTGAATCCAGCATACAAGGGGTTACCAGTGTGACAGCGAGAATACATCTTGTGGGAGGATCGTCAGCCCCAGTGATCCGAGGGATGGGATTCAGCGGTTCATATACCTTGCATCCGGCATAAAACGGGTTAACAGTGTG